>NC_056740.1:278472677-278530177 GCF_019279795.1 Protopterus annectens
GAATAAAGCAAATGTAGGTCCTGAAGTGTTAGAAAGCTTTTGCACAAGATGTCTTCTGAGAGCTTAGAGTTTCGAAGCTAACAACAGAAGATATGGTCAGGCCAAGAGACTTTTTTGATTTAAGACTAAATGTGCATTGGGCTTGAGAATATAAAGGCCTGTTTCTTCTTGAAATGATCTCATCTTGTTACCATACAGCAGTGATTACATGGCTTTGTAAAACTGTACTTTTCTCAGAATATGGGATTAGAGAAAATGTTCTGTTTATGCCAGGTGATGTCAGTCTAATGTGGGTACCTTGTTCTTGAGACAGCATTTGCTTCTTAGCTTCTTGGTTGTTTTTAGAAAATGCAAGCTTTGCTTAGCTGTACAAATATAACAAACACTTTCAAGGCTAATTGACCCACATACTAGAAGGGATTCCAAAGCCATAAGGATTGGTCAGACTTCATAAAAAAGTCATACGGTGTGAGGTTAATAATTTTTGAAGGGACAAGCTATTTAAGAGGGTGCCAGCTGAAAGACCAGTTGACCCACATATTAGAAGGGATTCCAAAGCCATAAGGATTGGTCAGACGTCATAAGAAAGTCATACGGTGTTGAGGTTAATATTTTTTTGAAGGGACACTTTGAGAGTATGAGATAATGGTCACTAACAGAAATAGGCATAATCTGAAGAAATGTGACACAACAATCTGGAGAGATGTTAACAACCCCTTCAATGGCCAAGTACTGTCCAGACACTAAATTACAGAGCATATTGCCTCCTAGGTTGTATCCCATTTACATATAATAGGAGTGATATTTTTGTTATACAGCCTAGCTAGGTTATGTTCACATCTCCTAAAAGAATAATGGCAGAAGAGTAATGAATGTATTTTCTACATGTCTGTTAAGAGAGAGGATTTGGATATAAGTCATACACAGACTTACCTTCATGTGGTCACCAAATAATACATTTATTATACTGTGAAGGGCTGCTGGCTTTCAGGATAGAAAGAAGGCTGTCCAGCTCTGTGGTATAGATGGTTAAAACTCTAACTACACCCCAGATAAAAAAAATAATGAATAATTAGTGTCATGGAGTGTTGGTAGAGGCAAGCATGGAGTATGAATTATACTGGTCAGTCTGTCTTTCCTGAGAGGACAGAGGTGGTTCTATCATTCTGCAAGATACTTAGGCATGACAGTAGTGGTAAATCTGGCAGTATTCAGGGGTCACTAAGTAGCTCTGTTGTGACAAAAAGCTACAAAGACCTGCAAGGGACCACATAACTGCTCACCTATGCAGAAGAGTATACCAAAACATGGTTTAGCTTTTTCTGCATTTATTTACCGGTTTTTCCTCTAATGTTTTAATGTTTTAGTAAATGCATTGTAATTGCATATGTTCTAGATAACTTGTAATGTTGGTTCAGAGTCTTGGTGAGCTTTACTGGAAAAGCTCACCAAGACTCTGACACAACTTACTGTGAGGGAATGGTTAGTTTTCTTTTGATTTCTTGTATTTTGTATTACATTATCGCCTTCTTCTATTTTGTATACTGTGATTTGTTTTCTTTACACTGTGTTTTACTTGTATTCTGCTTTGAGTTGCATATTAAAACTTGGAAAGAGACCACAGCTGTATCTCTTGTGAGTCACACATTAGAATAGGTCAATTAAGGAGTCAAACAGAAGTCAGAACAGGTCAGTTAAGGTTAATTATCTGTGAACTGAGGGGGGAAGCTATGCATTAAACCTTCTATTAAGGGGTAAAATAAAACATTTCAGAGCTTTACTGGAAAAGTTCACCGAGACTCTGACACAACTTGCTGTAAGGGAAAGGTTAGTTTGCTTTTGATTTCTTGTAATTTGTTTTCCTTTATTGCCTTCTTCTGTTTTGTATAATGCAATTTGTTTTCTTTACACTGTGGTTTACTTGTATTCTGCTTTGAATTGCATATTAAAACTTGGAAAGAGACCACAGTTGTGTCTCTTGTGAGTCAAACATTAGAACCAGTCAATTAAGAGATCACACAGATGTCAGAACAGATCAGTTAAGGTTAATTGTCTGTGAACTGAAGGGGTGGAGCTAGGAACTAAATCTTCTGTTTAAGGGGTAAAAATAAAACATTTCAAAGCTTATTGGAAAACCTCACAAAGACTCTAACACAATTTGCTGTGAGGGAAAGATTAATTTGCTTTTGATTTGTTGTATTTTGTATTACTTTACTGCCTTCTTATATTTTGTATACCGTGATTTGTTTTCTTTACACTGTGTTTTACTTGTATTCTGCTTTGAATTGCATATTAAAACTTGGAAAGAGACCACAGCTGTGTCTCTTGTGAGTCACACAGAATGTTTTCCTACCCTCCCATCCTGCTGCTGTTGTGTTCTTAAACACAACTGCCTTTCTAATTGCCTGCCCCTCATTTTGTGAAATCACTCCCCTTCAACAACTAATTACATTTAATGACATCCCATTGTGTTCCATAGAGCCAGAAAATAAAAGTACCCACCTTCTTCAATCTATCTTGCTCTTTTAAAATTAGTAGCTCTCCACTTAGACAGCTAAAACTTTAATTACCCCCTTTTTTATATCTAGCTGCTTAGTGCACACTGCAGTGCTTATAATATTAACCCATTTCTTCATCTTAGCTTTAAACATCTATTGCAAGACCACCAGTTATTGGAGAGCTCAAATTCTACCTCTCAGTAGTCATCTTGGGATTAGTGCTTCTGTTTACTCCTGGTGAGAGAAGGAGCACAGTGAGATTTATTTTGTGGAGACTGCTGATCACCAGAAAGACTAATAACTACTTCTTATGTAACAGCTTGGAATCTGTGCTTAGATTCTACTCCTGGTGAGAGAAAGAGTAGAGTGCATTGATTCCTGACTGTTTCTGGTTGAACAGTGAGTCTCTGTACTTCATGTTCCTGTTTGGTCTGGTTGCTATTCAAGGCATCTACCAGGAAAAGGCTACAACTAGTCTACAGACCCTTGCATCATCTGGGACAATACTGTGGATCACCAAACAGACTGTGGCCTGCTTTTCATCTTGGTATCGGTGCTAACATTTTGCTTCTGGTGAGAGAAGAAGCAAAAGAGCATTGTATCCCAGCAGAGTGAAGCAGTGATGAGACTAGCACTAGTAGTAGCCAGGCAGTAGCTATTCGTGAGACTCACCTCTTTTCATCATTCTTGACAAGCTAATTCTTTGTTTAAAGTAAGTACTGCTTGATTTGTTTTTAACTTCAGAATATCTGTCTAAATACTTCATCCTTAAATTTTAAGCGTCTATGTATTAGTTTCCCCTCAAGTGTTTGGCCATGCCAGACTCAGACACCTTGAGTGGCATTTTTTTCTGTAAAAGCATGATCAAAATTTCTCCAATACCTAGTTGCGCACAGGACAACTAGTTTGCAGTGACAAGCACTGTCCCCAGAGTTGCAAACCAAATATTCCTGGCACTGCTTTATATTCTCACTCCAGCTATCTAATCAATAAAAACAGTCTGTTGCCATGGAACATTCTCACTATCTCCCTTACCAGCTTGGTGGATATGGGCATCCAGAGGTAATGCAGAAAATGTTTCATGTTTACTGACAACCAGTTAATTCTCAAACAAACTGATATGGTATGTGAGAGATGTATTTACACAATGTCACTTGGGTCACAGCTGTCACATTAAAGTACTCCTAATGTCAATAAGGTTATCAGTAGTACACACACTGCACCCATCACAACAAATACCCTCAGCAAGCCCCAAATGTACTCTTTGGAAACAACACCCACCTCAGCACATAGAGCCACATCTCATGGAGCCTCTACTTCTAAGCCCACAAGGCAAGCCACCACATAATCCAACATTCTGGTCATTATAAACTCCATTGTGAGACACACTGATGTCCCTCTCACCAAGCTGAGTAAGGAGAAATTTGCAGTCAACTGTTTATCAGGGGCTAGGATCCACCAGATTATGCATGCACTCAGGTCACTCAACCACAATTACCAGTATGACTCTATCATAGTCCAAGTGGGAGTAAATGACCTGAAATGTACCTCCCTAGACTATATAAAGAGAGACACCATGGATCTCTCAGAATATGTGTCTCAGGCTGGTATGAGCCTAGCACTGAGGAGCATTTTACATTCTCCAAGAATGATTACACAATATGAACAAAATATGATTGACTTTAATAATTGGCTTAGTTTCTGGTGTCATTCTAAGGGGTGCAACATTTGTCAGCATGGAAGGAGATGGTCAACAGACCATGCTGATTTGCCAGGGTTGGTCTGCACCTCTCCCCTCTCGGCTTTCAAATACTAGCTAAAATAATGCCTTTCCCCATAGTGCTTTTTTAAGGCAATTCCAAACTGAAAGTGCTTCTGACACAGCAAATTAAAACCAAGAAAATCTAAAGGTATTATTGCTCAATGCTAGGAGTCTAAACAAAAAACTCCCCTCCCTTGAAGCTCTCTTCACCCTAGAGAATGCTGATTTCTGTTTGGTCAGTGAGACATGGTTTAAAGATGTAGAGAGCACATCAACAGTGCAATGTTATAACTCCTTCCACACACTTAGACCAGTTACTACAAGAGAGGGACTAAAGGTGGAGGTGTCTCTATTTACATCAAAAATGAATATACCTCAAGGCTAGTCAAACAGGACAATGCACTTGAGCTTCTCCATGTCCATATCACTATAGGCAAAATCCAATATCACTTCCTTGTCGGCTACAGGTTCCCCTCTATGACCAAGGAAACACATACCATGCATTTAAACTTATTAGAAACACTAACCATCCAACCCAATGCCATATTCAAGGGTGACTTTAATTACCCCACTATTAAATGGGAATCCTATATGACACCTAACGTACAGGCCCAGAGATTCCTGGGATTTGTAAACACAAACTCTCTGAACCAGATAGTCAATACACCAACCAGGGCTGCAGCCATACTGGATCTGGTCCTCTTTAATATGGGAGAGTGCTGCATACCCTGTACTGTAACATCTTCTCTGGTAAGATTAGACCACAAAATGGTCTACTTTGAAGTAAAAATAAAACCTAGACCCCCAGCTAAACCTGGAATATTCAGGAACTACTCTAAGGCTAACCTCCTGCTATTAAGTGATAACCTGTCAAAATTCCAAGCCCCCATAAACCCTAAGAACACTGCTGCCTATGCAGAACTGTTCACAGAAACCCTGTACAAGCATGTTAATAGATGCATAGAGGCAGCTGTACCCACCAGGAAGAAGTACAGTAAAAAAGTCTTTTGGCTTTTCCCAGTTAGGGGTCGCCACAGTGGAACTCCCATCCGCTAATGATTGGCAGTGGATTTTTACAGTGCCGAATTGCCAGCCCGATGTTCAACCTTCAAAGAAGGCATGCCCATTCATGCACAACCCTACCTGCATGTCTTTAATATCACTCGACCATGGGGAGGACATACAGACTCCACACAGTAGGTGCTCCAGCCAAGAATCGAACAAGAGAACCTCTTGCTGTGAGACGACAATGCTAACCGCTGCAACACTGCGGAAGTACAGTACTAACTCACAAACAAGCCACCCTGGTGGAATGACAAAAAACAAGCCACCCTGGTGGAATCACAAAATCAATAGGCTATATAACAGAAGGAAGAAAATCATGGCAAAAATTAGGAGGTGTAGCACACAGCAGGATAAAAACACTCATCAAACTAAACTAACATATCAAAGAACAAATAAAGTCTAACAAATCCAAATTTGAGGTGAATTTGGCCTCCCAGGCCAAGGGCAACCACAAGGTGTTCTTTAGCTAGGTTTTTAACCTCAAAGGCAATACACAATTGTGTGCAGAGCTCATTATAAATGGAGTCACCTATACTGAGCCAGAGCATATAGCAAACCTACTAACTGATAAATTTAGCTCCAACTTTATCCTCCTCTTTCCCCTTCAACATTCCCTCAGGAAATACCACCAAATATAACTCCCCTGCACTACTATCACTAGGGAACAGGTCCTTAATGCTCTCCCTAAAGCTCAGAACACTGCATCAATGGGCCCAGACAATATCCCAGGAAGCCTTCTAAATAACATGAAACATGACCTATGGGGGCCTCAAGAATTGCTATTTAAATATAGTCTCCAAACGGGCTTCATGCCTCATGAATGGAGAACAGCAACAGTCATCCTTCTGCACAAAGGTGTGTCATCTACAGAACATGATAACTACAGACCCATAAGTCTCACTAGTCTTATATAAAACCATGGAAAGAATTATCAAGGAATTGATCAACAGTGATATAGTAAACCTCCAGAAACTGGAACCAACCCAGTTTGGCTTCGTCAAAGGCAGATCATGCCTACTCAACTTGATGGACTTCTTTGAAAAGGCCACCAAAGCAATGGATGAGGGCAAAATGGTTCACATTGCCTACCTTGACCTGGCCAAGGCATTTGACACAAAACCCCAATCGGGCATTGTTGACAAACTCAAGAGACTAGGTACAAACTCATATGCCACCTGGTGGATAGCCAACTGGCACACAGAGAGGACCCAGGAAGTTAGAATTGCGAATTCCACCTCTACAAAGAGGCCAGTCATAAGTGGAGTCCCTCAGGGATCAGTCCTTGGACCGCTCCTTTTTTGGCATTTACTTCTCTGAAGTCAAGGCCAATGTCAGTAGTCTCTGGATGACTAAATTTGTAGATGATTTCAAATTAGAAGCTGTCATTGAATCACACACTGATACAAATGTTCTCCAGGAGGGGCTGACACAGACAAACAACTGGTGTCAGAGCCGTGGTCTAAAACTAAATGCCAAGAAATGCATAATAGTATCTTTCAGGAAGTCATCCACCCCTGGTAACTATCGTATTAACAACACACCCCTTAGAGTTGACACAGTAGTCAGTGACTTAGGGACACACATAGATAGTAATCTAGCCTTTGAATGTCATGTCACTTCTGTGGCTCTGCTTGACAGGGGCACAGGAAAATAATTTTCTTGGGTGGCGAAAGCCAGGGTACCATTTTGGCTAGGCTTGTATAGGCCCTAGGGCCAATAGCCTAGTACCTACCTATGAACCTAAGTGTCTACAGCAGTGAGGAAATCATTCTATGTTGCACAACTTATAAACAAAGGTATGACATCTAAGTCCAAGAAAGTCATAGTTCCACTGTATGTGGCATTCATCAGACCTATCACTGAGTACAATGCCCCTTTGGTATGTACCTAACCAGGCACATCAAACAAATGGAAAGTCCACAGAGATTCCTCACTAAAAGAATACAGTGTTTTAAGTAAAATGTCCTATGCAGACCGCCTCAAGGCTCTCTCCCTGTATTCTGTCTCCTACAGGCTTTTGAGGGGACATCTATGCATGATATACAGGGCATTATGAGACCTCACTCTGATGAACCACCTGCATATCTGCAAGACAAACAGCACCAGAATTACCTGTTCTCAGGACTTGAACCTTGCCTGTGATACAAATAGGACTTGCTAGACAGACAGGTATGTATCCCAGAGATTACCCCTTCTCTGAAACAGGCTCCCCATCCATGTGAATTCCTCCCTAAACCAATTCAAGTGCACCTTGGACAATTGGATGGGGAACAGGAAATTCATCCTGGTTTGGAACCTATGTGTCTAATGGAAACAGGCAGTCTGTAAATGGTTCATCTTCCAGGCCCTAGCTTGTAAATGTTTCATCTCCCAACCCCCTGCTTACATTTATTAAGGGTATCAGAACTTGTCAGAGATTTGGGATGCATGGCTAGGCTTAAAAAGACTCTTGTGGTTTTTAGCTTAGTGAACACATATGAATCTATGAACCAATGAATAGTCAATGCATTCTGATTTGCTGATGTTTAGCACATGATTTTGTTGCTCAAAATTTAAATGACACCAAGTTTGTATTCAGATAGTTCTGAAAAAGTTCCCTGTCATTAGGAACGAAAGTGCTTAACTAGTTAATAAACTGTGTCCTTTGGTTTCAAAGTGTGTTTTTGAGGAGTGGTTAAGCCATGTAAGGGGGATCTGCATGGTTTTGCAGAATAGGGCACTGCATAAATCCCATCTCCAACCTCTGGGAAAAGAATGGGCTAATAAGGGTCTCATCACAGACTGGGAACAAATGTGCCAGAGGGCTGGTGTCCAGTCCAGCTAAAGGAATGAATGGTGCTGGCTCTTGCTTCATATGGAGGAACACATTGGCTAAACTATGATCAGGAATTGGAGCCACTATGTCATACTGTGCAGACAAAAAAAGGTAAGTTTTCAATGCATAAAATACATCTGTCTATTCTAAGGTCAGGGCAGTTACATCTTACTTTAAATGAAATGAAGGCTGCTTGAAATTGATGAGGTCATAAAGAAATATAAAAAACGTTAATAAGTGGTAAAATGGAATTAAGTCCCACTTTCATATTCTATTTCAAAATAATAAGTTGTATGAGCCCAAGCACCTTTCTTCCAGCACAAACATGACCTTCCATGCATGTGTAGTCTTCCTTCTAGTTATGCATATAGAAATCACATACCATAACAGAAAGTAAATTAACCAAACAGGTAATAATTTTACAGTTTTTGGAGTTTGCATATCACCAATAAAATTCCTGCAGTACCTGCACATTAAAATCTTTAAATGCAGTCAAAGGCTCAAAGAGTACCTGACCCCTGTAGAACAAAGTTTGCCTGAGTGAATATTTAGACATACTCAGCATTTTACAATGTAGGCTATGTGCCTCAAGATTTTGAATCTGTCGGGATATCCTCTTGCAGGGGAGGTGTTAGGTACAAATACAAAAAAAGCATTACATGAGTTAATCAAATAATGTGTAATCAATAATGATGAATGAAACAACAACATATAAATAGACTAAGCTGACTGGTTTACACTTGGTGAAAGTCTTATGATTATGCATACTTTTTAAGGATACCTGCAGTCTAGCTGAAATGAATTTTGAATTACTATCTGCAGAGAAGCACTTCAATGTTTGGTGGCAAGATCCTTCTTGCCACTTGTAAAGTAATCTTTGTATGTTAAGAACATAAGTACCTCTACTACTCACCAAACAGTGAGCATAGTTTCTTCTAAAATATGTCCACATGGTAGATGTAAGAATAATAACAATCTGGTTAAATACTAAATGTAGGTAAAGATCTAATCAAACATCAAGGTATTTGAATGCTAACACTGGTCCAAGGCTTCTGAAGGAGGGTAACCTTGTTGCTCAACTTTTTGGAGCTTTCATGAGTCTGACAGAGGTGCTGAATGGCCTGAGTTCACTTGGTTTTGGATGTTAACGAAAGCTCAGTACAGAAGAATATGTAGCACTGTGAAGAAAAATCTTGTCATGAATGAGCTAAAATTTTCTGTTGAATGGCAAATTCTATAAATGGCTAGGTTATGTACATAAAGTAGAAAGTAAAAGCATTGCTTGATTTGGCCTATTTGATCTTTTGACTACAGCTTTAGACTGAAGCTTATGTGAAGACAGACACTACAACACATCATCGTAATATTAATTTTGTCCTATTCATGGTCATAGTTGAGCTGAAACTTTTTTCAGTAGGCAATGAGCATAAGACAGAGTAAAAAGTTATGCATGGGTTGCCAGTTTAGCCCAATACATATGCCCACATACACACACACACACACACACACACACACACACACACACACACACACACACACACACACACACACACACACACACACACACACATATGCACACACCTACACTCTGACACCGACACCCACAAACATCCCCCCCACACACACTCAAACACACATACCCACACACACCCACACACACACACACACACACACACACACACACACACACACACACACATGCACACACCTACACTCTGACACCGACACCCACAAACATCCCCCCCACACACACACCCATCCCATCACACACACACACACACACACACACACACACACACACACACACACACACACACACACACACACACACCCACAAACACCCACGTACACACACACAAACACACATACCCACCCATACACAACTGTACACAAGCACAGACACATGTTCATGAGCAATTTAAAGATTTAGAGGCTTGAACATTGTTCCACTACTTGCATGTCTCTGGAACCCCGATTAGAACAGTCACAAAACACCATGAGCACTCAAATGGGAGCAACAGTCTTTCTTACAAAAATCAGTAAAAAAAGCATTTTTGCAGTACAGCATACTATCATACTCCTTCTACAACTTTGCTACCTATATATAAAGTTAACTCCAAGATTGCTGTACATTGGGGAAAAAAGAAATCCCCAGGGTACTGCAATATCTGTCTTTAAATGCACATCACAAGAATTGCACATTATCGATTGCACATAACAGTTATGATTACTATTATCTCAAATTCAAGTCAAACACCCATTTTATTTTGTTTTATTTTCCACAAAGTGACAGTCTTGTGATTTTGGAAGGTATTAAAAACACAATTCTATTATAAGGAACCAAGGTCTGAGCCTTGAGACTTTAATGATTGTTTTATTTTTTGACTTAAGTGCAACCCATGTTTTGTGGTAAGTTAGTTCTGAATGATGAGTGTGTGCTTTTATTTATTAGAGCAAAAGACACTCTTCTGTTCAAAGCAGTTTTCAGAAACCTTGGGAAATGTGCCTCATTTAAGAATTTGCCTTGGTGATTCAAATACTTGAAATCTGTCTAAAGATTCAGGAAATAAAAGTTTTATTTAATTAACATTTGTTGACCAGGAATCATGTGAAATTAGGACAGAGCTTATTTTCAGTGGAGGCCTGGAGAGAATTACTCCAGATGCATGTCTTTGGAATGTGGGAGGAAACTGGAGTACCCAGAGGAAACCCAATCGAATGCAAGGAGGACATGCAGACTCTGCACAGAAGGCACCCCAGCCAAGAATCAAACCAGAGAACCTCTTGCTGTGAGGCAACATCATTAACCACTGCACCACTCAAAAATGTTACTATAGCTTTGGTTAAAGATCTGAATAAAACAAACTGATGTGTACATCCGCAAATGAAAATGATCTTTTAAAACTTGTTATTATGATTGGCTGGTGTTCTGAACTCACAAGTAGAAGAGTGGTGACTTTATGCAATTCTAGTACAACTGAAGATCTATGCTTTGTTTTCACTTGTCTTGACCGCTCACTATGCCTTAGGTCAAAGGTGATGTCTGACCGTCTTTGCCCTGAGACATTATCACTTTGTATGGATTTCTGATTTATGTTAGTAATGTTTGTATAAGCCTGCTGTTCTCATTGTGTGACACATTACACTGGTAGAAATGTTTACAAGGAAAATTACTTCTGTAATTTCATATTTGCTCACTATATTTTTCAGATGTTAATCTACGAGTCAGCAGCTACACTGATTATTTCAAAGAATATTTATACTTTTAAGATAGTTGTTTTATACATAGCTATGTTTGATTGTTAGTAACTGGATCCCTGTTATTACTTATTACTGTACATTGTGCCTCTATTAAAAAGTGTTAGAGCAGACAGGTGTACCAAAAAAAAGTGGTAACTACAACATCTGAAATTCTTGGTCTACATGAAGAGGTCCTTCTAAATACTCTATATTTTATGCAGCTGAAACTACAATTAAAAGAGAAACAAAGATGAACTTAAATATATTTACAAAGAATTTGAAAGAAAGAAAATACAAAGAAAGGGGAACAAACGTGTGCATGCAACACTAAACACTATCATAGATTCCAGACCTGTAGCAGTTGATTACAGCACAGAAAATATGATACATTCATACATACACAAGTAGAAAAATAGAATATGGCTGGAATTAACTGAAGGGTAGTGCAATACATAGCAAAAAGTAATGTGAGGAAGTGTCCATGCGCAGGATGACAGGAAGGGCAAATCAAAGATTCCTATTGTCCAAACAAAAACCAAAGCCTTCGCAGGGATGGCAAATGCACAGGCCTAAAACTCAAATGCAATAAAAAAACAAACTGGGCCAGCACATGTGAGAGGAAAAAAGACTTTAATAAAAGGCAAATAACAGTCCACAGACTGGTTTCAGCTGAAAGCCGTATTCTGAGGTGGTGGTGCTGTAGACGTTGTCCTGTTTGATTCTCAGCTAGAGCGTCTTCTGTGTGGAGACATGCGAAAATCTACTGCCAATCATTAGCGGACTGGAGTTATCAAAACAAACTGAAATTGAGCAGATGGGTGATTGATAGTATGTTTGAATAGTGCATTAGTAGGACATTTATTCCTTATATTACTAAAATATTCAGACATACAAAGCCTAATAGGTCTAGAAGTTTGACCTATGTAAAAGGCTGAACAAGTGCACACAGCCAAATAAACTACCCAATCCGTGCTACAATTTCCAAATATATTAATATGAAAAGTTTTTGGATGTTTTCCATGTGACCATTGTTCATTTTGTAAACATACATTCCAAACCAAATAATTTACCACTAAAAATACATCTCGTATGTTTCATATTAATATATTTGGAAATTGTAGCATGTATTGGGTAGTTTATTTGGTTGTGTGCACTTGTTCAGCCTTTTACATAGGTCAAACTTCTAGACCTATTAGGCTTCGTATGTCTGAACATTTTAGTAATATAAGGAATAAATGTCCTACTAATGCACTATTCAAACATACTATCAAACACCCATCTGCTCAATTTCAGTTTACCATTATTGACAGGGTTTCTGGTAATAAAAGTTGCAAAGCTGGTTGGCATGATATATTAAACAAAAAGGAAAAGGCATGGATTGTGAGACTGGGTGGTCTTTTGCCACCTGGCTTAAATGAACATTTATAAAAAAACTTTTGATTGGCTGATTGTGTGTGTTAATTGTTAATGCCCTATAAATATGGGACTGTGTATTGCAGTCTGTGTGGCTTTCAGCTGAAACCAGTCTGTGGACTGTTATTTGACTTTTATTAAAGTATTTTTTTCTCTCACACATGTGCTGGCACTGAACTATTGTGCAAAAGCATAACGTTTGGGACTGAATGGTATGCAATACATGCAAGTGAATGCATAGTGAAATGAAAATGAAAAAGCACGTGCAAGCAAGCATCACTGAATATGCAAATGAAGGAGGTCAAAAAGGCAGACCAGTTTAGAGATATATAAAATGGTACCTGTGTCCACATATTTTGAACACTGTGACTGACTATGTGATCGGAGCCATGTTAGGTACAGAAGTAGCAATAGCTCAACCGCATTTGTTGGTAGCTGCCATGACAGAGAGTGCTGGCAATGTTGCACATCATGGCTGCCTGTGGCAATGAAAATAGTACAAGCAGCAGCTCACACATTAGAATTTAACAGATCAAGCAAATAAATTATTACTTCAGACTGGTCAGAGGTATACTATTGGGCCTAATCAAACTGCATCATATATGAGTGAGAACTGGTATGCAAGGGATGTCCATTCCTGTAGACACAATGGTATGCATGGCATTGACCATTTTGGCTTCGGTAACCTTCTAGCATCCTACAAGAAACATTTGGCATACTGCAAACTATGATATCTTAACCACTTAACCAGTTCTTCAACATTAAGTTGCAGTATGGAGAAGCACATTAGGGTTTCATTGATACAAGAGAAAAGAACCAACAATTTGTGTACATTCCAGAAGTTTGCATGTTTCTTAGAAGTTCTGGGTGTTGTAGATAGCACCCATATTGCTATTAAGAACCATACCTGGACCAAACAAACACAGATACATAAATAGGAAGTGATACCACTCTCTAAACTGCCAAGTGGCATGTAACTCTCAGGGCATCATCTGGAATGTGTTCATTTGCCACCCAGGGAGTTCACACGATTCACACATTAGGTATATGTCTGACCTATGCCAATAATTCCTGTAAGATGACTTCTCACAGGATCATTGTTTTGGTATGTGCACACAGTGCACACACAATAGGTATATAGCCACCTGCCATGCATGGATTATGACCCCTCTTTGCAACCTACAAACCATGGAGAAAATGACATACAGCATAACCAAAACTAAGACCAAAACATAGTAGAATGTGTATTCAGACTTTTAAAGGGTAGACTCTGCTGTTTAGACACCTCTAGGAGACCCTACTATATAGTCAGGATGTACACAACAAAACAGACACCTTTAGGAGACCCTACTATATAGTCAGGATGTACACAACAAAATAATTATCATGTGTGTCAAGTCACAACATGATATTGTGAAAACAGGCCATGCTGCTGGATAACACCATAGCAGGACATGCTGTGTATAACAAAGCAGCAACATAAGGGCAGGGAGGACCTACAATGGGAGACAATGCAGCAGCAGTAGAGCCATATCAGGGCACTGACACCAGCAATGAATTCCAGCACCAACAAAGTGGGGCGATCTGATCCACAACTTCAGTCCATAGCATATACAAAACAGAGTAATATGATACATACTGCAACATATAGGCTTTACAGGACAGTGCAAGGTCTGATCATGCTGTGTATCAGACATCAGCACACAGGCTAGGAGATGGGAAGGGCATAGTCGTCATCAGTTGCACCAGGTGGGGGCAGGGAGCAGCAGTTAACTGCATCACTAAAATGTAGGGTAGGGTCATGAAAGGCAAAATTAGTAATCTTACATTCTGAGTGGTTGTTGGGTCTCAGAGGTTACATTTTCCAATGACTGTATTGAGGTACTACTGTATGACCATTGCTGACACCCACTGTGCAGGCTCTCAGGGATCCCGTCCTCCAACAATGCTATCAGGGTGCTGCTATGTGCCCATTGCTCATGTCCACTGAGCTGGCTAACTGTTGTAGGGCTGGATCCATCTTGCAGCAGGGATGGATGTAGCTAAAGGACCTTGCTGGAGCACATTGAGGAGTCTGCCCATGTGAACAGTCTGACAAACATCATCCCCCCCACTGTTGTGTCAAGACATGTACCAGCACGAGGCACTGATGGTGCATTTGCTATGATCTGTGCCCTCAGTGTGGAATACTCTGTGCATATACACTTTGTCTGTGAACCTCATACATCAGTGGATGATAAGACAAATGCAGGCCAAATGGATGCCGTTTATAAGGCATCACACTGATGTACATATATATGGATGCAACATTTGCAACAAGTTACCTCAGTAGTACAATTCTTTCATTTCTCCAATACTTTAAGTCACTATACACTTGCTGCAAGTCTCCAGACATGCCACAGAGCAGACTTACCTGGTCCGCAGTGGTGTGGGCAGTAGCCTCCAGTGCCTGGATCGCTGTCCTGCCCATGTGTTGGTTGATTCCATCTTCCACATGCAGTGCAGCAGTTATGGCGGCATGAAAATCTCTTGCATCTCTTTCCTGTGGTAGGTATATCCATGTCAGTGGTGGTGCACATATCAGGCACTGTGTCTTGTGGGGCACACAAAAGTAGACCATGTAGAACACAAACCAATGGATTGTATGTCAGGTTTCAGTAAGCTTTCTGCTCAATAGCTACCTCTACAGATGCCTCTGTACCTGTGGATGAGGGAATTCCCTTCCACTGAAGTGTCACATACAATGCAACTATATTATCAGAAAATGCCACCTGTGATTTGCCATCATTATTAACAGCCACAGTATTATTGCAGGCATCAGCCCTCTGTTGTCCCATTGTACCGGAGCATCTACCAGTAGATGCTGTGAAGTCATTAAACATATGATGCTTTTTAAGCCCAGAGGCATATGTTTTAAGTATCTTCCTGTGGCATGCATAATGCGATACATGATAAACAGTTCTACACACTAGTTTAGGACATGTAACCTTCATTGGATCATAGGAAGTTACTAGGCTAATGGCCCTAGGGCCCTTACAAGCCTAGCCTTTAACCCCTTTTCCCAAGAGTGTCTATTATGAGCAAACAGTTAATTCAGCACCTGTTGTTTCTGTCCAGCAAGAACACTGGTGCAACCCCTGGAGTGAATTTCCTGTTCCCCATCCAGTTGTCTAAATTATGCTTAAATAAGGTCAATGAAGGACTTTGTTTAACTCAAATTGGAAGTTTTTCCAAAGGTGAAGTATCCTCTGTGAGACAAATCTGTCCCTCCAGCAGGTTCTGTTGATGTCACATACCAGGTTAAGGTCCTTAGAGCGAGTGATTCGTATGCCATTAGACTCATGTCTGTGCAGAATTTCCATTAAAGCAGGGTCAGTAAATGCATTATATGTAAGGCACTTGGTACCTCTGAGTAGTCTGTATGACACTGAGTAACGTAACAGTAATTTCAGTCAGTCCACAAAGAACAGCTGCTGCAGACCCTGAGTTTTCTTTGTAAGGAACCTTTGTGGTCTCTCCAACTGTTGCAGGTGTTTGGAGAGGTACATACCAAAAGGAGCATTGTACTCAATTATTGGCCTGATAAGTGAAGTGTAAAGTCAGGTTATAACTTTTTTTTTCTGGAGACAATGCTCTGGTTTATTAGATGATATATATAAGATGCCCTTCTTACTACTGTGGACACATGGTGATCATAGGTGAGATTGCTGTCAACCTGTGTGTCCAGATCTCTTATCACTGTTTGTATGCTTAGGATATTGCTATTGATGTGATAGTTCACAGGGACATCACCCTTTCTGAAGGGGATAATAATGCATTATCTTGCACTAAGTTTGAAGCCATGACTTTGACACTAATCATTAGTCAGTGTGAGTCTTTCTTGAAGGATGTTGACATCATTTTGGGACTCAATGACCACTCCCAGTTTGCAGTCATCAGCCAACTTAGTCAGCCAAAGACCTTTAGTTTTTGCCTGTACTTCAGAGAAGTAGATTCCCAAACAGCAGGGGCCGTAGAACCGATCCCTGTGGAACACCACTGCTTACAGGCCTGTTAGAGGAAGTGGAGTCCTCTATTCTGACTGAATGAGTTGTGTCAGTGAGCCAGTTTGCAACCCACCTGATAATATATGAGTTGATACAAAGCTGAGTATGTTTATCAATAATGCCAGAGTGTGGAATAGTGTCAAAGGTCTTAGGTAAGTCTAGGTAGGCCATATGCACAGATTTAACCATGTCCAGGCTTGAGTTACTGTTTCGAAGAAGTCCACCAACTTTAACAGGCATGGCCACCTCTTGACAAAGCCGAAATGGGTGGGGTCATGGGTTTGCAGATTTCCTGTATCTTTTTGATGAGGTCCATGATGATATGCTCTATGGCCTTGCAGATAAGGCTGATCAGGCTAATGGGTCTATAGTTCCCAGAGTCAGTGGATGCACCCCCTTTGTGCAAGGGAATAATGTAAGCTGTTTTCCATTCCTTTGGGACATAGCCAGTGTTTAGGCTGTGATTAAAAAGAGTAACCAGTGGTGTTGCTAATTCCTGTTTTAACTCATGTAGAATGCAGCCTGGGATGTTATCTGGCCCTATAGAGGCAGTATTTCTGCCTTGGAGAGGGTGTTTAAGACATTCTCCTTAGAGATACTAGGTAGGAAACAAGTTGTATGGATGCTTTGGGGCATTTTATGTGTGGACAAAGCAGTGAAGTTTTCAGTGAACCTGTCAGCCGGCAGGTTTGTTGTGTTCACAGGTTTTATATATATATATATATATATATATATATATATATATATATATATATATATGTAGTACTGCTGACTACAAGTTTGGCACATATTTGGGTCTTTCCTTTGAGGTTACAGATGTGACTAAAGAATGCCTTATAGTTGTCTTTAGTTTGGGAAGCTAACTTGGATTCATAGTTAGCTTTGAGGGATTTTACAAGTTGTCCCATTTCCTTGTTTAAGTTGAGGAGGGAGTGTGTCCAGTTTGAAGACCTTTCCTTCCTATTTTTAGACAGCAATATTTTCTCATATTGTACAGCTGTTAACAGCAGATGTTCACAAGGCAGGCTTGTTCTTTCTTGAAGATCTTGCCTTGGTCTTATTAGGTACGACAGAGCCAATACAATTATGTAGGTGTTTGTATAAAGCATTGGTGTAGAGCCCTGCATAAGTGTCTGTAGTGGGGGGATGGGCTGTGCAGCTATTTATGTCCTCTAATAAGAGGTTATAATTTGTATTAGAGAATTTTTTTAGTCTAGTTATAGCTGGGGGGGGGGGGGGGGGATCTGGTGCTATGGTTACAACTAACAAGACTAATTTGTGGTCAGATTTCACCAGGGAGGGCCACACGAGTGGTGCACCTGTCCCCCATGTTGATTAGCACCAGATCCAGGATGTTTGAGCCCCTTGTGGAGGTGTCAACCAGTAGAACCAAGGCCTTTGAGTTAATGACATTCAGGAAACATTGGGCAAGTGAGTTGGAACATGTACAGTTTACCAGTCAATGGTCGATAATTAAAGTTGCCTAAAACCAAGGTATTCAGTTATATCTTGATTGACTCAAGTCATTCCAAGTTGGCTGAGTGGTTGTCCTGATTCTTGGAGGGAGTCCTATAGCTGGCATTGACTTGAACAGGGGTCGTAACAATAGTTAATTGCACCTGAATTAGGTCAAGGGGAATAATGCTGTTTAACCAATCTGGAGGTGTATTTATATTTAACGAATATTGATACACCACCTCCTTTAATTTTCACACTTTCAGATTGTGGTCTGAACATGTGGAAGGAAATGTAACCCAGTATAGCCGAGGTGCTCTCCACAGGTCTCTGTGACTGCAGAAATGTCAGCATCTTCCAAGTTGAGGAGTGCTTCCTGTGAGTGCAATTTCAGGTTTAGACTCCTAGCATTAAGCAGCATGACCTTGAGATTGTTTTTAGAGGATTTGTTTACACTGGGTATTTTGTTCTTGAGACATTGCCTAAAAAAGGCACTATGGGGCTAGCAAGAGCCTTAGCCAGTAACTGAAATCTCAGGGGTGACATATGAAGACCATCTCAGGCAAAGCATTGAGGTCTGTCGACTATGTTGTCCCAGGCTGACAGATACTGGATCCCCTTCGAATGACACCAGAAACTAAGCCAATCGTTGACGTCAATCATTTTCTGTTTGTATTGTGACATCATTCTAGATGAAGGTAAAATGCTGTTTAAGTCTAGGGACATACCTGCCTGAGACACATAACCAGATAGCTTGATCATGTCTCTTCATATAATCCAGTGAGGTGTGTCTCAAGTCATTCACACCAACATGGGCTATGACAGAGTCGTAACAGTACATGTTGTTGAGAGACTTGAGTACATGTGTGATGTGCCAGATCATGGCACCAGACAGATAACTGACATTTTCCTTATCCAACCTGGTGATAGGGACATCTGCATGTTTCACAATGAAGTCACTTATTTGGTTTTGTGTTATGCCTTAATGGTTTGGTTTGTGAGATACTGTTGTGTGAGGTATTATATGTATAATAATCTGCTGGAGATGTATTATGTGAAGCATGCTTGTGTTTGAGAGTTCTCTGATGTTTGGGTAGGCTTCTGGTAAGGACATTTGCATATGTAGGAATTTGTGTTGTTTGTTTGGGTTGTACAGAAGGTGATGCGTACATGCTGACAACCTGATTAGTGTCAGATGTACTGACTGATGAATGACAGAGTCTGGATTCAAGGTTCTTAATATAGGTCCATCTCTCGCATATTGAATTGGAGTCAACTATGAGGAGTGGGCTGTCAGTTTACATGAGGCAATTGCTACATTGCCTCAGGATGCCCATGTCGACCAGGATGGCAGGAGAAAATGTGGGAAATTGTCCTTCTATAATGCTAGGAAGTTACTGTGTTCAGAACTGGACAGCAGACAGGAAGGACTAGGCAAAGCAGATGGACAGGTGAAGAGATCTAAATAACTAGGGTCTAATGGGTGGGATTTATTTTGGTAATTCAGAAGTTACACTGAATCTAGCACCTGACTGTGAATCACAATTGTGCAAAACCACCTATGGAGAAAGAGCAGTGTACTAAGGGAAAAATTAATAAGTGAGAAAGCTGCTACCATAACTGCCAATGGTATTCACCGCTGTGCAGCAGCGTACAATGGTGCACTCCGTGCAAACAAATGGAAACCCATGCAAATGCAGGACTTAAATCACAGCAGGAAGAACCCCTTTTAACTCAAAATAATCAATAAGGAAGCTCGACTCTGAGCCCTGGCCAATAACCTTAAATCAGATGTGTCCCAGACAGCACTCTCCTGCCACAAGGGTGCAAAAGGGCCCTCTCCAAAGAATAATGTCTTGGAATTAGTGCTCAGTAATTACAAACAATCCCAGAAATAGCAAACCTGGATCCGGAATTTGCTACAGCTAAGCTAGTGCAGAAACACAACAAATACATTAAATGACAGTTCAAAATAATTCAAAAAGGCAACAGTAGATTATTTAGCAGAACATCATTTGCAGAGTAGAAATGACTACAAGACAGATGTGCAGGTAGCCAACAGTCATATTATCTTTACTTCATGCAAAGGTAAGTGCCATACCATTTTATTATGGTTGATGCTAATCTGGTGCTTCTCCTACAGATACGTGGATTGTAAGTTCCAGGTATGCACCTACTTCAAAGCTGCCACATGGTATGAGGAGCCAGTCCTCTTGCCTGGTAACTAACACCAAACACTCCACCACCTTCAGTTTTTGTGACGGCCTGAATCTTTTGCTTTGAACAAGTGGTCATATATGTAACCCTCTTTTGAACTTGGTTTACAGGCTTATTACAACATTCACATCCTGCACCATGCCCTGCCACATGTCCCTGATCTGCTAGTTTACTCCATCTACAGTCAGTAGGCACATACCATGCATGCATAGGGCCGGGAGTTGCACATCACTCTCCTGGTTAGTGTACCTCTCTAGGAGTTGCCTTCCTCCAGGCAGCCACACCCATACATGTACACCTACAGAAAAGACATATCATTCAATTGGTGCACATGCTATGCATGTCATGCATGTGCTGACCTTCAGCTGCCAATTTCCATGGCCTTGCTCTCAGTATAGGATACAATAACCAAGCAGGTATATAGCACCATGGCAATCCCCCTACATATATACCAATGTGTTCTACACAGTTTCCTATAGGCATGGCAGCCCTCCAAACAGACATACACAGGTCTGCCAAATGACTGTGTGCAACACGCAAGGTTATCTGGTTACCTCTGCACCTACACACCTTTGAAATGTCTGCATCCATTAGACCCACCACTGTATGTGTCATATACAGGGTTTCCAGATGCCCCTATTTGAGCAGGACTGTCCCGGGATCAGCAGCTCAATCCTGATTCCTCCACTGATGGTTAAAATCCCGGTGAAACATGACTGGCCCATAAGCCGGTATACAAGCCAATCATAAATCGCTATGTGGAGCCACTTCTGTTCAGTGCAGTACTGCCTGCTGTTCCACATGAATGAAAGACCTTTTTGGACTTCACTTAGCTTGGAAGACCACTTTTTTTGTCCCTACCTGGCCCTGCCTTTCAGAAATCTGGCAACCCTGGTCATATCTGAGGAGGAGCACCCATATGGGGCCCACTTTTGCAGATGTCTCAGACACACAGACAACAACACACTGACCCTCCCTTTCCATGACCAGCACAGTAGCATTTTAGAAGTGCAACAGGTACATTATCAGTCCACTTCTCCTTCCTTCTCTCTCTCTCTCTCTCTCTCTCTCTCTCTCTCTCTCTAATGCTCCATTCTCAAAGACTTTACAATAATTGCAGTAGATTTCATTTACATGTTTTTTGCAGGGTTGTGCCTGATGGAGAGAGTACATCAGACCATTATGATACTTGACCCATGTGCCTCTAATACAAGAGGTTTAATGAATCACACAGTGGAAACTAGTTTGGCTAGATTTTTCTTGTAATTTTTACACTTGGTGCAGCACATATGTAAAATAGGGCAGACAGAGTTGAAGACTTAAATAATTTGCATCTTCTTGGTACTGTACTAACCATACCTAGTAGCATGAGGTGCGCACATACTGTTTGCCAAGAAGCATGTTACATCTGTGTTCCCTAATGCACCAGGCCTAGAAACACATGTGGTACCATGGTGAAGAACTACACTGTGTGACATAACTTTAATAACTATACCATTAAGCTGGTGCAACAGTGGCTAGTAAATAAGTGATGTAGGGTAAGAGTGTAAAACAGAGCTTCAGGGTATAGAACAGTTAATGATGGTGCTCCTCAGAGGTAATTTCTGAGACATTTCTTGTTTGTTTTATGACCTCTTTTTCAGTTAGTAAAGGTACATGGATAAGCAAATATACTGATGGCACCAAAGTCCAAGCCATTGTTGGCAGGGCTGACAAACAGGGATTGTTGCAAAAAGATTTTTTTTACATAGTTGGTCTCCTACTAAATGTGATTTTTTAATACTGCAAAGTATGAAGTACTTTGCATTGGTGTTGGTAATAATAGTTGTCCATATGCCATTAATCAATAACTGATTCTAGAATCAAATATTGTGAACATTTTAAAGGTATTATTTGATGGGCATTGAATATTTGTCTACTCATTAGTTGCCCTTACACCCTGTTACAAAATAATGAGAGACAACCCATGTACTATTAGCAGTAGAGAAGGAAAAGTACTGATCCAACTTGATCCTCCTTTACAAGTCACTGTTCCATCCATATATAAAGTACTGGGGACAATGCTGTATAATTTAGCTTCCTTCAAAAAGATTGGAAGTATCTTAAAAAAAAAACTCAGCAGGTATCTAACAAGAGAAATCTTCCATACAAGGCAAGGTGAAAGAAGTGAAATTATTCACAGTTAGATATAGGCTGCTTAGATGAGTCTTACTTCTGGTTATTAAATGCTTTGAGAATGGGCTTAAACTTTACATAACCTTGTATTCTACACAAGAGTTACTAAGAATAAATAATTAGTAGCTTATTTTCTTCACACTGACCTTCATCCATAGTTGCTCTACCATCATCCCGTTATGTTGATGGATGTTGTCCCAAAGCAGTATTTTATGAAAACAGAATATAATACATTTCTACAAAATGACAAACAGATGAGTTATGTTATGAGTTATGTATGCATGACATTTTTCTACTGGAATCAGTGATATGAAAGCCTAATCCATTCTGGTGGGTTTGGGAAATTTGTATCTGGATTCAGATGTCCTCTTATTGTGAATTGCTTTTACTGTAACCCTCTAAGTGGGGGTGGCTGTAATGGATCCAGTTCGGATCAGTCCACTATCCAAGTTAAGAAACAATAAATAAATATATTTTGTATTGTGTATTGTCTGTGTTTCCCCATATTTTGGCTATGCTTCCTATAAATGTAAATTCAACCAAAGCCAGATCATAGTCAAATGGGGCCCTAGGCAGGGTAATGGATTGGAACCCCCACCCAGCAGCCCCCCTCGCAGCACCCCACCAACCCAACTATGCAGCCACTCCAGTGTCCCATTACTTGACTATTTCTCCTCAGTTACCATAAACACTGTTCAAAGCTGTCAGTGCATATAATATTCTTCTTTACTTCTACAATGGTTGTAGATATTTGGATTGAATTGAAAACATTTATTTCAAATGTTATTGCACAAACATTGATAACCATTTTCTCAACAAAATAATACAGTTTACCAGTGAAAACCGACTTAGCATGAACAGTACACTTAGCATGAACAGTAAACTTCTCTGTTCTTGAAACTCCCATTGATTGAAAAAGCATGCAAACTCATATCCAAGAAAATACATCTGGCCAGTTGCAGATTAAGTTTACCTTTGGGTTGTTTTTAAACCATGGGGTCCTTGCATTCATGCATGTGTGTTTGATTCACCTTCCTGATTGTATTAAATTGTATCCCTTGTATAATACAGTGCCACTTGTTAAAGTGTGTTTTAAATTTGTAGCTTTGAACATTTTTCCAGTATGCAATGAATCAAAATGTATGAACCAATAATGACAAAACTACTCCTTTCAGAACATTTCAACCACAAAAAGGCATTCAAACTTCTGTCATTACAATCCACCAATATCAGTCAATGTATACAAGTAAAAGTAATCTGAATAATTCCACGTTGAATAGGTCTGTAACTATGAAGATGTTGCTGCTGGCAAACAGATTTATATTTCATTATTTCATCTACAATTTCAGTGCCTGCTGCCCTTGAAGAATAAATTGCCTCCATTTCATTCATTGCATATTGAAAACAGACTTGCCATGAGCAACAGTAAACTTCTCATCCGTTGAAACTCACAATTCCTTGAAAATACACTGAAACTCACATTCCTTGACCAGTCATGTAGCTGATGTACAGGATTCAGGCTGTTGTCTCCTGTAATCAAGGTACAGGGTTTAAACCTAAGCAAGTTAATTAATTAACCTGCCATCCCTAGGGTTTTGCACTGAAGGAAGGAACATCTTGTCTGAAGGTCACAAGCAAGGAAAAAATGTCTTATCAGCATCTTATAATTCTCAGCCAGTTTAAGTTTAGTGTGCAGAAAGAAGGAGCAGCAGCAGAAGGAACATTTAAATGTCCATGTATGTTTGTGCACACATACACCAATGCATGCAGGGAAGCAGCAGGAACATTTAAATCTGCATTGATGTCATGCGACAGATACAGAGTACATTCCTAAAGAAGCACACCATTAAAGAAGAAGTGTAATTTATTTTCTTTAATTAAAAATTAAATGCTGTCACAGCCCCCATGCCATCAGCCTATCCCCAGCCAACAGGACCTAGTCAACTGCCTAGATCGCCTAGTATTTGATCCAGCTCTGTATCCCGCTATTATGGCTGCCTCCTTAGCAGAAGACCTGCAAGTCTCCTGACTGAAAACTTAAGTGCCATAGCCAAAGAAGTGCTGTATAGCATGGACCTTGCTCCACAAACTGATACTTGTAACAGTGAGTGCATGTGTAACTCCTGTGGAATTTCTGAGTCATGCATTGTCAGAATTATGACATCAGTAGCTTGCATACAACTCTACTATAATAAGACATGTGCAAGCCTTGGTGTCAACCCTCTTTCTTTCTGTACCGTATCACAGTTTATGGGGCAGCAGCATGCCCCATGATCATAAATTGTTTTGGAATCTGACTCATTACTTTCATACAAAAATAATTTCATTCTTGATTGTTTAGAGAAACACCATAGTTGGAAGGTGTGAAAGTGGCTAAGGGGAAAGTCCACCACAGGTTTATTTATGTTTATTTCTTTATTGGTTTAGTAGAACATAGTCTTTATGAAAGCTGTGCATATTACTTCAAAAACTGTTCTCAGTTGTAAGAATGCCTGAAAGGACAATGTATCATTTCATAAAAAGATATCTAGTGGGCATTGTGATGTCCCTCCTCTGGGCAAGTAATAAGGAAGCCTCAATCCTCACCACTGATACGAATGAGGAATGTTCACTTACAACAAAAATGGCTGCACACAGTATTTTCAGATGCAGCTCTCTGCACCAAGCACAATTTCTCTTTAGGGCATGCATGGAGCACACTCAGTCCTGGGACTGTGTTTTCCTATTAAGGGCCCAAATAAAACTTCACCTTTCTCTCTGCAGAAATCAGTGTTCTGTGTCCCTGTTCAAAGTAGCTGGCATACACACTCTCTTTGAGATGTGATTTTCACACACACACACACACACACACACACACACACACACACACACACACACACACACACCTGGGAAAGGCTGGGACAGATTTACCAGCTATGCCCTCTCTGCCCAGACTATAAGGTCAATTCACTGCCACCAGGCAGCTACTTTAAGGCTGTTACCAGGGTACCCAATTACTCTTTTTTAGTAAATTTAATACTTATACAAATGGTAGTATTAGCCAAGTGGAAGACTTTCAGCAGCATGAAGCCCACAGTGCCACTAAATAAATGCAATTACTCTCAAACGTTAAACTATTTTCTGAAAGTCCAGCCACAATGAAAGGTTAAGATATATTTAATAATAAATAATAAAATAGAAAACATGAAAATACTGAATATCTATTTCAATAAACATCAGAGTTTTAATTCACAGGAAATATAAAAACAACACGGCTGGAAAGATTCAGACAGATACACAAAAAAATACTTTTAGCTGATCTCACTATTTTCCTAACTGACTGACGGATTATAATTCCTGCCTACTTACTAATGCAAGGCAAGATAAAGTAGGTAAGTGATCTTGTTGTCAGGTCTCCAAAAACAGGGTGCTGAGTGTCTCTATCACATCTCTCACAAATATCTAAAATAATTTCCGTGCTGGCTATAGAATGACATCACATCTGGTGACCTGATTCTGTGGTTCCCACACTACCCCCTGACTAGAAGCTGAACCAGAATGTAGCACAGATGTCTCACAATACTTATACAATACATAGAACTTTGCTAAGGCATCTGGAGACTATAAAACTATTCCAGTACTTTCATCCTTTTTGTAGAGACTAACCAGACATTTTTTGGCACTCCAGGGTAGCAATTAGTTCACCACTATGGACAATAAGAGCAGGATCCCAGACCAGACACTCAGACCTGTGAGATAAAATCTTTATGTTCTAAACCAAGTCATTTAATTTCAAGCTATTTTTCATAAGGTAAGCTGGGCTGAGCTTAACGCCTTCCCTTCCAGCATCCTCTTTTAACATATATACAATTCAGCAGTTACAACAATACAGCCTGACATACATGTATATTTCTTTTCTGTCCAGCAGGACCCACTGTTGATACATTTTTAACATAAGCAGCTTTACAAATACATTTTAACACAGGCATTTGTACAAATTAGTTTAATATATAAATGACATAACATTCTTTACAAAACTCCAGCTAGCTATGTGTTAGAAAAATATGTATTAATGTGTGTATTAGTAATATGCTTAGTGTATTTAGAGCTTGAAAAGGGTTAACACATTTATTCTATTTCATACTGCATAAATCTGTACAAACTGCAGATGCTTTCTGACCTTGTATTGTTAGCTAAAATCTTGCTTGTGCTTTGGAAATTTACTTAGAAGCAGGTGATTTCTGCTTGGGTTAGGGAAATAATGAATAGAACAATACTACTTGTATGAAACTTAGACAAGAAGTTCCGCTTATGGTGTGAGAAAATACACAGCTGTAGAAGTTAGAGATAATTAGGACAAAGCCTGTTTGAAAATATGAACTGCAATCAGCATTTGCTTGTATCTGAATTAGAAGAGTACCTTGAAAAATAACACTGTACAATAGAGGCTTGTAAACGGACTAATGGTCACCAAGGCCAGGTTGTTTTTCTCAAAAGTTTCTCACAAATCTAGTCATGTCAGCAGAAAATCTGAGTAACATCTGCTGTAGAACAATACTGAAAGTTGTGTTTGATTACGTCAGCTTAGAAGGCCATGTCTTGTAAAACAGTATAAGAATGAACATACTTCCTGTTAATAGTTAGACAAATCCTTGTATTTGCATGTTTTTGTCTCCTTGTGGCAAGTAAATTAAAAGTGCCTTAACTGAACCTTACTTGTATTGGTCTTTGAAGTTTTTTCCTTTGACAGATTGGTCTTTGGACCGGAAACCCTCACTTCGCCTCGGATCAGACAGGCCAGGTGGCTTGAAACCATACGGGGAAGAAACCACATAGGTTCTTCTTATTTGAAACGCCCTCTGACTGAATTGTCATACAAAAGAGGCCAGCCACTTTCTGATCTGCGACTGAAGGACGGGTTTACTCGAACCAGGTGATCAATCACGAAGGCTCAGGCAAGGTGAATCCACCTTCTTTTTTTTCTGTTTTAGATCAGGGACTAGATTTGTATTTGTTCTGTTAGAGACTTTGTTTATAAGTCAGGGACAGAAAGATTACTGTCTTGTCATAGATCAGGGAAACAGAGCAGGTAGGCAGTCATTCTGAAGAGACTATGGGAATCTGGGAATCTTGAGGCAATGTTACAACTGCCTCATGTACACAGACAACCCTCTCCTCCTCCCAACAAATTCCAACACATGTGAGAGATGCAACCATATAGCCAAACTGGAGGCTAAGCTCTCTCAACTCAGTACTGGCATAACCAGTCAGGAGGAGAAGGAAACCACACTCACTACAATTCCAGTCTCACATAGACCAACCACGACAGCAAACCAAACACATAATCACACAAAAACATACTCGGAGGCTCTAAATAAAGATATGCCTAAGCAGCAGAGACCTCCAAAGCAGACACCCAAGCAACCGCTACCCCAAAACAAAACACGTGCAACATATACCTCACAAAGCCAGTGTGACGAACAGTCACAGCCCTTAAGACTAAACAACACACCTGATACACTTGCAATAGGTGACTCTATCGTCAGGCACACTGACGTCCTGCTCACCAGGCTGAACAAGGAGAGGGTCACGGTGAGCAGCCTGTTGGGCACTAGGATCCGCCACATAACACAAGCACTCAGGTCACGCCAAGGCAAGTACAAATATGACTCAGTCATTGTCCATGCTGGTGTGAATGACCTGAGACGTACCTCCCTGGACTACATGAAAAGAGACATAAAGGAGCTCTCTGAGCATGTAGCCCAGGCCGCTATGACCCTGACCTTGAGTAGCATCTTACCCTCACCAAGAATGATGCCACAATATAAAGACAAGATGATCAATTTCAAAAATTGGCTTAAGTACTGGTGTCATTCAAAGGGGATCCAATGCCTGTCAGCTTGGGATGATATGCTCGACAAGCCACGATGCTTCGCTAGGGACGGCTTGCACCTGTCACTCCTGGGCTTTGGATATTGGCAAAGGCTCTTGCTACCCCATAGTGCCTTTTTTAGGCAAGGCTCAAAAGACAAACCCACCTCCATAGGTATCACAAGGGATAAGAAACTAAGAGTAATGCTACTCAATGCCACAAGTCTAAACCTCAAGATGCACGACTGAAACTCTCCTTAGCATGGAGAACATCGATATCTGTGCAGTAACAGAAACCTGGTTCAGGGCTCCGAGAGCACCCCAGCACTACCAGGTTATACCTCATACCATGCTTTTCGGTCCCAAAACTTGGACCGAACCACAAAAGGAGGGGGAGTATCGATATTCATCAAAGATATCCACACCTCCAGGTTGGTGGCAAAGCACGAAGCATCAGAGACTATCCATGTGCAACTAACAGTGGGTAAAACTGCCTTCCAGTTTATAGCCTGCTACAGACCACCCTCCCAAACCCAGGAACCCCGCTCGGCCTTCCTGAGAACACTGGAAAATATGAAGGTCTCTCCAAACACCATTATATTGGGCGACTTCAACTACCCAAACATAGACTGGGAGCATTACTCCATCTCCAACACCCTAGCCCAAAGGTTCCTAGAATTTATAAACTCAAATGCTGTGGAACAACTTGTTACCACTCCCACAAGAGGGGAAAACATACTGAACCTGATCATCACCAACATGGGGACTCTATGCTCCAGACCAGAAGTGTATCCCTCACTGGTAAGATCAGACCATAAACTAATCTCACTGGATATTCACATCCCAACCCCACCCCCTGCCCAGAAAACCACAGTGAAAAACGTCTCTAAAGCAAATTTCACACTCCTCAAAACCGAGGTGGAATCCTTCAAAGCCCCGGGCCTGTGGAAAATACGGCCCAGACCGCAGAATCCTTTATAAACGCATTCTAAGAACACCTTCAGGAATGCATGGATCATGCAATCCCAAATAAAACCAAGGCCCAATCCTCCAAAGGCAGACGTCCTGTCTGGTGGACCCCAGCCATAAACAAACTATACAATAGAAGGAGGAAGCTACTAAATGATAGAGCAAAATCCCAAAAAGGGAAGGCATCACTGATCAGTATTAGCAAAAAACTACGGGCACTCATAAAATTGTCCAAGGCCAGCTTCGAGAGAAAAATTGCACAGGACACTAAGGATAATCACAAGGCTTTCTTTAGTTATGTTAGGAACCTGGGTGGTAATTCCCAGATATGCTCAGAATTAGTCCAAAATTACATAAAATACACTGAACCCACAGACATTGCCAACAGCCTAGCTGACAGTTTCAGCAAAACCTTCTCCCCCATCAAAAGGGCAAATATCTACCCCAGTAGACTGCTGCCCCCATGGCATCTCAGATGCTCAGGTAAGAGCCCTCTCCAAAGCAAAAACACAGCATCAATGGGACCAGACGGTGTCCCGGCTGCATCCTACATGAAGTCCAAGAAGAGCTAAACCCAAACATAAAACTACTGTTCAATCTCAGCCTTACTACAGGATATGTGCCCAAAGAGTGGCGTACAGCAACAGTGGTCCCTCTCCATAAAGGTGGTGCCTCAACGGATCCTGGAAACTATCGCCCCATAAGCCTGACTAGCTTGGTCTGCAAAGCTATGGAAAGGATCATCATGGACCTCATAAATAAAGATATTGGGGACCTACAGACACTGGATCCTACCCAGTTTGGCTTTGTTAAGGGCAGATCCTGCCTCTTAAACCTGGTTGATTTCTTTGAAACAGTCACCAAGGCCATTGTCGAGGGGAAGGTGGTCCACACAGCCTACCTGGACCTCGCAAAAGCCTTCGATACAATACCCCACTCAGGCATTATAGATAACCTCACCAGCTTAAATATAAATCCCTATGTCACTAGATGGATTGCAAACTGGCTCAAGGACAGAACCCACATGGTCAGAATTGCTGAAGCCATGTCAGACTCCAAACCAGTTACAAGTGGTGTCCCACAAGGCTCAGTCCTGGGACCTCTCTTGGTCGGTATATATTTCTCGGCGGTACAGGCCAACATGGAAGGACTGTGGCTGACCAAGTTCACAGATGACTGCAAACTGGGTGCCATAATCGACTCTCCATCCGACACAAGCATCCTCCAAAAGGGCCTCATAGAAACAGACAACTGGTGCCAAAGACATGGCCTCAAGCTAAATGCCAAAAAGTGTATAGTCATCCCCTTTGGCAAAACAGTGCCCACAAATTACCACATAGGTGGTAATCCATTAAGTACAGAAGAAGTAATTAGGGACCTGGGGACCTAAGTTGATAGCAATCTCTCATTTGACAACCACGTGGCCAAAGTGGTTAGAAAAACATTTTATATAGCCCACCTAATCATGAAGGGATTCACATCTAGATCAGGGGAGGTCATCGTGCCTCTTTACTCATCCCTCATCAGGCCCATAATTGAGTACAATGCCCCTTTTGGGATGTACCTTACCAGACACCTGCAGCAACTGGAAAGACCCCAAAAGTACCTCACCAAGAGGATCAAAGGGCTCAAACAGATGCCATATGCTGCCCGGTTAAAGAAACTCCAGCTCTACTCAGTGGCATCCCACCTGTTCAGAGGCGATCTGTGCCTGACGTATAAAGCCATGTCCAACCCGGAATTAATGGACATGCTGCACCTCAGAAAATCCAAATCCCATCGAGCTACCTGCTCGAGAGACTTGAACCTCAGCACTGAAATAAATAGGACATGCTGGAGGGACAGATTCATAACCCAGAGGCTCCCTTCACTCTGGAATAAAATCCCAGTCCAGGTTAGGCAGAGTCCCTCATTGACTCTCTTCAAGAGGAATCTTGATGAGTGGATGGGAGATCGTAGGTTTACCCCGGGTATCACTTCTGTGTTATTGTTAGACAGAGGCACAGTATACTAACCTCAAAAAAGGGCATAGCAAAATAAACCTAAAATGGGTGGCGAAAGCCAAACACATTCTGGCTAGGCTTATAAATGCCCTAGGGCAGATAGCCTAGTATGAACCTATGAACCTACGAACCTATGAACTATAAAAACATCCGTGGTACCACGTTAAAAAATAAGGAGTTAGATAACGATTAAAAGGGTAGAACAAAATGGATAATAATTGCACAAAAAGGTCCCAAAATCCGCCGTTAACCGAAGACGCAAAATACATGCAGTCACAGCGTGCTGATAATATTAAACACTACTCAAAATGGCTTAATAAGTATGAATTTGATGGCATATTAGAAAAATCCTCGCTTATCAAACTTGTCAAATAGCTTAAAACTGATTCTAAAGGTCGGGTTAAAAAGCAGCGCAAATTAGGAATTCCTCAGGCACACAGGTGGCTTGAGGAGGTAACCGAAGGGAACAAAAGAATAATAATTCAAAAGCAAGGTTTTTAGATAATGAGGACAATAACTTAGTAATAGCATCAGCCCCTCCACCTCCTTTACCAGAATATGAAGCACGTGAACAAGATATCCTGCTGTCACGGTAAATAGAGACACTACAAAAGCAGAACCATTTATTAGAGATTCCGTCGAGACCAGGTCTCGAACACGGGCAGGAAACTCAAAAGGGGACATTGAGTTATATCAAATGGGTAGAAATTCACGATTTATGAGTGAAGAAGAAATATGCCCACTTACAGAAGTACCTAATCCTCAGGCAGGACAAGAAGGTCAGAACCCGACTATTCTAGTGTATAGACCCTGGACTCCGGAAGACATCCAGAAAGCCACTGAGGGAATTCCCCATCCGAAAGTTAATTTTAGAAAGTTCTTGGAAGACTTGCAAGGAATGAGGCTAAGTTATAATTTAAATGGAGAAGAGGTAGAAAAAGTAGTCAGACAAATTGTAGGACCAGCTTGGCACATGATTAGTGGCGACTGGAATCCCTGTGATGCTGAACTCAGGCCCCTCCCACATAGCAGTGCAGAATTAGACAACAGAGTGAAAGGTCTTACAGACCGAATCTCTGAGAAATGGATGCCTAGGGCAGACTGGACTTGCATTAATCAATGCATCCAACAGGAAGGTGAAGCTATTGACAGATATTATTTATTTTATTTATTTTATTTTACATTTGTTGACCGGGCTAGTCTAACTGGATACATGTCCATTTTCAGTAGAGGTCCGGGGATAAAAGCTCCAGAAAAAACATATATATATAAAAACATATAAAATATGACATTCAAAATTAGAAAAATGACATTAACAGATTGTTAGATCCTAAAGTTAACAATTTTCAAAAACAGTAGAAAAAGTCAAACATGACAAATAGTAGTCATGACTCACAAGATTAGTAAAAAGGTAAGAAGGTTAGTCTATAGTGAGATGTATGAAACAGGATAATGGATAAATATATTATGGTTTTGAGAGTAACAGATAGTTTAAGGGTAGACAGTTAATCAGGGTTATGCCAGACTACTAGAATATTTTAATAACCACTGTGGAATGCAGGTTCCTGAAGATCAGACACAAGATTCCCCATATGAGCAGCAGTTAAAGAATGCATTTTTGAAAGGCAGTATCGCACACATAAGCAGTTTTATTACAAAACACATGGTAGATCATCATACAAGCAGGTTTCAGACATTACTTGAATATGTTAGGCATGCCGAAAGGCATTTTAATAGCAAAAAGAAAAAAAAAGCCCAAGTATTTTCTGTAGAAGATGGAGCAGAAGTTTATGTAGTACAGTCCGGGAAAATGGCAAGAGAAATGCCCAGGGAAACAAACAATCTGATCAACGATCAGAGGACTTTGAAGGGCGAAAGAAAAGGGGTGGATGTTTTAAATGCGGTAAAAAGGGACACTTGGCAAGGGATTGCAAGAAAAACAAGAAAGCAACCACGGAAGACAAGGAGGGTGAGGACTGACTATATGATAGTCAGAAATCACTAGAAGGGGATAGCAGAGAAAGGACAAATGAGAATGTGATAGAGGGAGTAGAGAATGTGACAGAAGAAATAGAGGAAGTCACGGATAGTGAAGAAACTGAAATATTGGATTTGGCTTTATTGAGCTTAGAGCTCTATTTAGCAGACACAAAACCAGAAGTTACACTCCTGGTAGAAGGGAGGGAAGTCAAATTCTTGTGTGACTCAGGGGCATCATGGACCCTGATACATCCCTCTAAACTGCCAGAGAATTCAGAGTCACCTGACTACATACTAGTGAAAGCAGTTAATGGACAGCTGTATCGGGAGCCCCTCGACCATAACATTGCAATAACTGATCCTGTTTCAGGATTGACCCAGAAAAGCAAAATTGTTTCTGCAAAATGCCCAGTGAACCTCTTGGGCAGAGACCTTATGCAGCTATTTGGTATAGCAGTAGTTCCGACTATGCAGGGTATGGAAGCACAGCGACAAATTGACACCTTTGCAGTGCAAAAGGAGGGTAAGATGTTTTATTGGTACAGCCAGGACTTGGTTACGACTGGTCCAGGGGCAGTGACCAAAGAGTTGATGAACACAGCCATCAGCAAGTTCCCCTCCCTTGACATGGATAAACAACATTTGTTGCACTGTACTCTGTATTATTGTAACACACCAGGACCTGATAAGAATATGAGCAAAAATTGTTTAGAAATTATGCAAACAGATTGATATTACGTAATCTGTACTGGGACACAGAAGGGAACAGTGTAGTTAGCTGTTCATTGCCCCAGGAGTTCTTTGCACTCTATAAATCAAATTGATTACCACATGTTAGTTTAACTAAGGACAAGAATGTGAAGTGGGTAGACTTAGGAGAAAGAGTCATGAGATGGGAAAAACAGAGTTAGAACTGTCAGAACAGGGAATACAAATGCAGAAGCTGAATTGGATAACTCAGACCCACCCAGCTGTACACTTGCAGTCTAGCAAGGACAGCTGATTAGCACTCCTATTGAAGGAGGAAGAGAATGCCTTACAGAATATACCAGAAATTCTTTGGTCAACAGGGAATTCAGATGTAGGACTTATTTGTACAGCGGGACCAGTTACTATTATGCCAAAGTCAGCATTTAGACCACAAAAGAGACAGCATCCCTTAAGAAAATATGCAGAAGTAGGAATCAAACCTATTATAGCAGCCTTACTTCAGGAAGGGGTGCTGGTGGAATCTCCTGATTCACCATGTAACACGCCCTTATTTCCTCTTAAGAAAGTGAATGGGGAGTAGCGTATGGTCCAAGATTTACAAGCTATAAATGACGCAGTAATACCAAGGGCACCTATGGTGCCAGACCCACACACCCTGTTGAATGATTTAAAACCTCAACAGAAATATTTTTCTGTGGTAGATATTAGCAATGCGTTCTTCTCGATACCGATACACCCTGACAGCCAATATTGGTTTGCATTCACATTTCAGGGGAAAAGGTATACATATACGTGACTACCACAGGGATATTGTGAAAGTCCAACAATATTCTCACAAGAAATGGCAAGCAACTTGGCGGGATTTACCCCACCAAGAGGTAGCCAAATTTTACTTTATGTTGATGATATCCTGCTGGCGGTCCACACCCAGCAAGATTGCAAAGAAGATACCATAGCGCTATTACAATTTCTAGCCGCTGAAGGACACAAGATAAACAAGAATAAACTGCAGCTTTGGAAAAAACAAGTTAAATACCTAGGATATGTAATATCCAAGGAGGGTAGGACATTAGATGAGGACAGAAAAATAGTGATTTTGCAAGCACCAAAACCCAGTACTAAGAAGGAAATGATGTCCTTCCTGGGTACAACTAACTTTTGCCGGAGCTGGATTCCAAACTATGCCTTGGAATCTGCACCACTGACTAACCTGATATATAAGAAGCCTATGGCAGCACAGGACTGTTACAATGGACACCAGAAGCAGAATCTGCTTTCTGCAAATTGAAACAGTTAATAGCGTCCTCGTTAGTTTTGGGATTACCAAACAATCATAAACATTTTTTCCAAACTGTAGATTGTAAGCAAGGCTATATGACATCAGTGTTAACACAGCAGCATGGGGACCAGCAACACCCTATTGCTTATTATTCATCACAACTGGACCCAGTGGCACAGTCTTTACCTCACTGTGTACAAGCAGTAGTTGCAGCTGTAATGGCAGTACAGGCTTCAGCCTCAGTAGTGTTGTTCCACCTTCTCACACTGAGAGTGCCTCATGCAGTCACAATTATTTTACTGCAAGAGAAAGTAACATATCTTTCCCCTGCTAAGCATCTTTCCTGTATGACTATATTGTTGAGCCAACCTCATATGACAACTGAATGATGTACGACTTTGAACCCTTCTACCTTGCTCCCAACCCCTGCAGATGGCACACCACACAGCTGCCTGCAGGTGATTGAGCAAAAGGCACTGCCTAGAAAAGACCTTACGGATGTTCCCTTGGATGATGCCGAGGTGACATACTACGTGGATGGCTCATGCAAAAGTAGTCCTGCAGGACAGAACCTAGTAGGATATGCAGTAGTTTCTGATACTGACATTATATAAGCAAAATCTTTACCACACAATTTATCTGCACAGGCAGCAGAATTGATTGCCTTGACACGGGCATGTACCTTAGCAAAAGGTAAATGTGTGAACATTTTTACTGACAGCCAGTAAGCTTTTTCTACTGTACATGTTTTTGCGCAACAGTGGAAAAATCGAGGAATGATAACATCTACTGGCAAACCGATCAATCATGCGCAGTTTATTTTAGATCTTTTAGAATCTATTCAGTTACCCCAGAAAGTAGCTATCTGTAAATGCACAGCTCATACCAAGCAACAGGACAGGATTTCAAAAGGTAACGCGAGAGCTGATACAGCTGCAAAGCAGGCAGCTTCAGAAGCATTTCTTTTGAATGAGGAATTACAACCTTCTGAGATTTTAGATTTAGAAATGTTAAAGACAATGCAGACACTTACTACGCAAGTTGAAAAACAAAGATTGGTAAAACGAGGAGCAATTCTCGAAAAGGGGCTGTACATCTCTAAAGAAGGGAAACCGATATTGCCGTCTAATTTGTTTAGATATGCAGCTTTGTTGAGCCATTGGCAGTGCCATGTCTCAACAGGGGGGATGGTACAGCTGGTGAACCAAGTGTTTACGACGTTCAGATTTACAAACTACTCTAAAAAATTCTGTTCATTATGCCACATTTGAAATAAACATCATGCACCAGGGGCATTAAAGCCCAAGCAAGGGAGTTTCCCTACACCACCGTATCCATTTCATACTATCTGTATGGATTTCATAGAGTTGAATAAATGTGAAAATAAGAAATATTGTCTTGTCATTGTAGATATGTTTTCCAGATGGGTGGAAGCCTTTCCTACTAAAAATCCAGATGCTACAACTGTGGCCAAAGTTCTTGTTAAAGAAATCATTCCTTTATTCGGCATTCCGGAAAGGATCTACAGTGACAATGCACACACTTCGTAAATCAGACCATACAACAGTTAAGTAGACATTTTGGTATTTCCTTGAAGAATCATTGTGCGTATCAACCTCAATCTGCAGGGCTAGTAGAGAGGCATAATGGGATTTTAAAAAGTAAGCTAAGAAATTTAATGATGGAAACACAGAGAAATTGGGTGTACTGTCTGCCCCCTGGCACTGTTGAGCATGAGAACTGTTCCAAATGTAAAAGGATTGACCCCTTATGAAAAAACTCTTTGGAAGGGCTTATTATATACCTGAGTGGAAATCTCTCATGCCCGCAAACCAGGAAGCTGACAGTACATTAGCCGAGTATATGCAAAATCTTTTAAATTCTAAACATTTGCTGCAGTTAAATTCTGTTTCAGATAAAGAACGGACCAGACCGTCAGAAGTGGCAGTGCCTCCTGGAGCGTGGATCTGGCTGAAGATAATTAAGAAAAAGAATTGGGCATCTCCAAAGTGGGAAGGTCCATACCAAGTGCTTTTGTCAACAGCCACTGCAGTCAAAATTGCGGAGCGTGCCTCCTGGATCCACCTGACACACTGTAAATTAGTAAAAAACTTTGAACTGGACAAAAATCTTGTTACATGCCAAGAGTAAAAATGATAGAGTCCAGAAGAAACAGGAATGCAGAACAACCCTTTCCTCAGATGTATTGCATAATCATCCTGTTAACTGTACTAGTGACAATAATCTTTTTGCTGTGGCCTTTTCTTTTCCCAGCCACACAGACTGAACTGAATAAACGTGAAGCATTACTCATAGACTGGCACCCAAACTTCAACACTTACCAGGCAATTAAACATGTGTATGCTGAGACTTTCAATGTTTTGAATTGCTGGATTTGCACAGCTTTGCCGACAGCATACAGGGGGTTATTAATGACTACAGTCCCCCTAGGGGTCAATGAGACCTGGGAGAACTTGATTTATGATACCTCAACCATTACAGCACAAGATAAAATAGCATTGCACTTGTCTGTTACACAAAAGGGAACTGTGTGTTTCTATAAAAATGATACTGTTCAGGTGAGTTGGAGCAATTGCAATGTTACTGTTTCTTATAGATGTTACACTAAGGGTAACAAGGTAGATCTTTATTGTAATACAAACTATGATTCATTTCTTGAATCGATGCACAAAACACTTGATGAAGTAAAACATAATTCTGTTCTTTATAAACAACTGTCTATAATTGATGGAAAAATGTTTCTTGCAGGGCAAGTGTATATTCATAGCAAAGTTACTACTAAAGTAAAGGACTGTTATTTTGTGTGTGGCAGAAAGGCATACAAATGGTTACCTGAGAATTGGTCTGGCAGTTGTTTGTTGGGGTTACCTGGTTCCAGCCATATGACAAACTGCAGTTTTACCTCAAGGGGGAATTCGGAATGTCCGAGAGGTCAACAAGAAACCTGTCAGGAAACCTGAAAATCCAGTAGGGCAAATCGATGCGCACTGGAAAAACTGTGGGTGATGGACTGACACACATGGACTTGAGTGATACTGTTATATCGTGGGCAGGCGTATTACCAGCATGTGGAGTGACAAAATCAATCTGGGAGCTGAGAAAACTGTCTAAACTTCTCGAAGTAATGAATAATACAACTTTTTCCGCCCTTGAATTGGTGACTGATGAACTGAATGCCATGAGAACTGTAGTGTTACAAAACCGCATGGCTCTTGACTTCACCCTAGCAGTGAAAGTTGGTACTTGCACTTTAATCCAAGAAGAATGCTGTTCGTATATTCCTGACCATAAACATGAGATACTGTTCGTATATTCCTGACCATAAACATGAGATAGACAATCACCTTGAGGTAATTCAGCAAGTGTCTGCCATGACCAAACCAGGCCCAAACCCACCAACGGACTTTTTCCAGAAATGGTTTGGGGGGGGTACCATCCTAGTGAACATCCTGATTGCCATTTGTGTAGGAATGCTCCTACTGGGAGGATGAGTTTGCTGTGGCATCCCCTGTATGAAAAGACTGATAAAAAACTTTATAGATATGTCAGTTTCTGAAACCTTATATCAAAGTACTGAGCTTAAAGAATTGTTAAAAGACTGAAAATGCTTTCATAAGTTTAAACTGAATGACTCTCTTGACTGCAAATCCTGAGTGGAAGAGGTTAGGAGAAGAAAAACTGTTTATGCTTATTTTGAAAGTAGAATAAAAGTATTAATAAGGGGGAAATGTTATAAAAATATGTATTAATGTGCGTATTAGTAATATGCTTAGTGCATTTAGAGCTTGAAAAGGGTTAACACATTTATTCTAGTTCATACTGCATAAGTCTGTACAAACTGCAGATGCTTTCTGACCTTGTATTGCTAGCTAAAATCTTGCTTGTGCCTTGGAAATTTACTGAGAAGCAAGTGATTTCTGCTTGCATTAGGAAAATAATGAATAGAACAATACTACTTGTATGAAACTTAGACAAGAAGTTCCGCTTATGGTGTGAGAAAATACACAGCTGTAGAAGTTAGAGATAATTAGGACAAAGCCTGTTTGAAAATATGAACTGCAATCAGCATTTGCTTGTATCTGAATTAGAAGAATACCTTGAAAAGTAACACTGTACAATAGAGGCTTGTAAACGGACTAATGGTCACCAAGGCCAGGTTGTTTTTCTGAAAAGTTTCTCACAAATCTAGTCATGTCAGTAGAAAATCTGAGTAATACTGAAAGTTGTGTTTGATTACGTCAGCTTAGAAGGCCATGTCTTGTAAAACAGTATAAAAATGAACATACTTCCTGTTAATAGTTAGACAAATCCTTGTATTTTAATGTTTTTGTCTATGAACATACTTCCTGTTAATAGTTAGACAAATCCTTGTATTTGAATGTTTTTGTCTCCTTGCGGCAAGTAAATTAAAAGTGCCTTAACTGAACCTTACGTGTATTGGTCTTTGAAGTTTTTTCCTTTCACACTATGCTAGCATATATTACACACGCACTGCCCTACTCTCTTTGGCATAGCTGGCAATACCGCACATTGTCACAGTCATAATTTCATTTCCATTCATTTTCATTAGTTCATTCATTCATTCATCCATTTATCCAGTTATCCACTTAATCTACTTTAGGGTCACAGGGGAGCTGAAGTTTACTAAAATTGCAGAACAGTAGTTGGCTTGGTGGACTTGTAAAAGTACATCATGAAATTCAGAGTGGGAATTAAGTAAACAGCAAATAACTTTGCTTATCAGACACCTGTTCATTTATCTATGTGGAGTTGCTGCAGTTTGCATGATTACAGTCTCAGAAATTATGCAGTTCTATTTAGGAAAATGGCAGACAAAGATTTTATACATTTTTTGAGAAACTGTGGTATTATCTACAAAGCCATATTTCAGAAAAATGGTGATGTAATATATAAGCTGCATTGCCAGAAATGGCCAAATGTAGCTGCAACGCATAATGATATGAGATATTAATATGGCAGGTTGATCTCTTAGGTTAAAATACAAAGCTGTATCAGCAAGCAAATGTTATGTGCTACAAATGACGTCTTCAGTTCCTGCTGTAATAAAATGCACTTGTTTCACTAAACTGTCTATATTACCGGCTACCAACTCACCCCCCCCCCAAAAAAAAAAAAAAAAAAAAAAAAACAGAGAAGAGTGAACCTCGAAAAATCACTTTTCTGCTTAAAACTTCTTTTTGTGGGGGTGGGGGGCCAAGTCCCAAGGCAAGAAGCCAGAAGGGGAAGCCAAGAACTCATGTATACTGACTCCAAGATCACCATAACTCAGGGAAAAGAGAATATTTAGAAAATGGTGCCTCAGACTTAGTATATATACATAATCTCATATATAATATTCATAGCTTTATATTTGTATGACTATACTCTTGTGTATAAGCTTCACTTATACATTAATTTAATTTACTATCATAATACTTTCATATATTTAGTTACGTCTATAATAATGTAATAGTACTGTCCTCTATACCATTTTTAACCATTTTTAACCGATACATAATTTTATACAAAATATATACATTTTTAACATAGTTTTAGCAACATATATTTTTTATATTTATGTTTATTTATACACTTTACATACATTTTCTACAAATTTAGTCTATTATTAGTAAAAATTATATTATAATTAATTAGTATACTCGCATTCATATTTATATTATATTAACATTCTATTTAGGATGAGTGAAAAGTAAAGTAGTTTTTCAAGAAATTATTATATATTATATTTAATTATGCCATATTTTGCACTTTAACCCTGAACATAGTACCACCGTGACGATATATATTTGATTGTTATCTCTGATTTCTTACAGATCCTTACCACTAATAGATATTTTGATATGATATTTGTTTAATTTCTACTTTAGTTGTAGTGTATCTTTAAAAAATTTTTTAACAGTCTTTTGGCGCCAAAATGTTTATAAATTGAATGAGTTTATACATTCACTTTCAGTTCTGAAGAAGACCATTGGATTTGGTTGAAAGCGCTAAACTGTCACTTTCTTCTATGTTTATTTTTATGTTGTGCACAGTTTTTCTATGTATTCACGAAATTCCGTGTGAGACTTTCTGCTCACCAGGAAGTGTCTTATGTGTTTGCCGTGGTTTATGGTGTAGTGTCGTGATGTCCATTAAAAAATTGTGAGCCTATTCAGGTACCAGTGGATTATTGAAGTTTGCCCAGCATTTTACTCGACTATTGAGCAGCATTACGCTTATTGGTGTGGCCGAAGGTATCTTACTTTAATATATATATACACCAATACAAGTCCAAAATAGAACACCAAAACTGCCACAGCTGGAGCAAGCATCCTTATTGGTAATGTATAGATATATACATATGTACATAATATATATATATATATATATATATATATATATATATATATATATATATATATATATATATATATATTTTAAAGTCAAAGTAAACTTTATGGTCATTTAGACCTACACCTCAGTCTTGGCTAAACAAAATTTCATTGTTTCGAGCTCTATGTACAGACAATATATATAAACATAACAGATATAAATAAAAACAAATTTGTAACATTTAACATTTGACATGACACCAGCACATAATTAAATTTTTGTATGTCTATCTATTAGCTGCACTTACTATTGTACAAACAGATATATTGCACAGTTGAAACTTGAGCCTTATGAGACTAGAGCACTTTCAATTGTATGGAATGTAATCTTTGAGTTACTGCATAACAAAGTAAGAAGCTTTCAATAAGCAATTGTACGGGTGAGAAGAACCTAACAGTGAACTGATTGCACTTTAAGGAAAAAATGTATATATATATATATATATATATATATATATATATACATACTCATGTTATTCCGTGGATATCTATATATAAAAATATAGGTTTACTTTAGATTAATGAAAACACACATTGTCAACTGGCACAATGTCCATGTCAAAAATTTGAAGACACTGACATTAACATGCCAGTACACATGTGCCGAGAAACAGCGTAAAAAATACAAAAAAAAAAAAACATTGTTTTTACAGGGGATGGAAAGCTCTCCTGCATTTTCTACATTCCCTGCCAATTTTATGTGCTAACTCAGAGACTGCAGAAACATGGGGCATGGGCAAATTTCCCAACAAATGAAACTGTGATCTTGCGCACCTGTTTATTAGCTGCTTAGTCGACCACATGCTGTTAACTAAACAACTGTTGACCTAATGCATGGCCATCCATTTCAATAGTATATATATATATATATATATATATATATATACACTGTATATGTATAATAAATGTATTCTTGTTACATACAAGGAATACAGAATTCAAGAGATGTGGCCTACACAATAACATAGCACTTCATAAGCCACGTCTGCAAATGAGCATAGAAAGATATGTATGGTAGCAGAGAATGCCTCTGTTATTTAGGGTAGCTAATCCAAAATATGTTCTGAGTTCTGCTCCAGGTTGGTTACACAGGAGTAATGTAAACAGCAGGCAAGGTGCAAGAAGAAAAGAATGTTTCAAATTAATGACTAACATGAATCTGTCTCATATACATTACTAAAGTTATTAAAACTGCAGATAGGCCAGAATGGGGTAGAGAAACAAGGATAAGAAGGGTAGAAGTTGACATAAGACTCAAACCCAGAGTCTGAAACAGAGCTTGACAGACTGGGGAACCTTAGATCTTTAGTGCGGCTGTTTCTCAGCTTCACAACTGTGCTAGTTATGGTACTAGTGCTATCCTCTTTTTCCAAGGCTGCCCATCACCTCCACCCAGGAATGCTCCTGAGTTAAGGAAAAACACTGATTCCTATCAAGAGAGAAGGGCTTTATTTATTAAGCTATTTATTAGTTTTTTCACATTTGTTAACTGGGTAAGAGAATGTGTGCAAGGAACGTTTTCAGCCACAACACAGGCCTTAAAGGCAGAACAAAAACACAAAATAAATCAACACAGAATATATATGATCTACACAAATGGTAAATATTATATGCAAAGAGTAGCTCATCTCTGGCTCCTTGTTATCCACCCATCCTTGGCAGGATGTTCTGCAGCCTGGCTAAAAATAATGAATGCAGCTGGGGATGAACTTTTAAAATTATATCATGTACTAAACATTGTTACAACAGCCTAGTATGCGGTATATACATTGCTGCATTGTTGTTTGTGTGCACCGTGGTGAGCACTCCATAATCTTTGTGTACTTCCTGTGTCCGAGGCACAGATATGAAGTTGTTGATCTGTCTATACTTCCTCAATATGTTCCTGCCCAAGATTTCCCTCTCTGTCAGGATCTATTGCCTGATTTTAAGCTTGTAACTTCTGCCTGCTTCTACCTTTTCCCATCTGTCTTCTTAATATCTTTATTTATACAGCCTCAACTCGAACTCTACTAATGAATGCATGGGGGAAACCTTATGTCTGCCTTCATTTTAAAATCTGCTGTCTTCTTATATACTGATTTATTCTTTCTTTACAACTTTGTAAGCAACCTGGGCAAGCAATTACTCCAATACTTTCTGAACAGATGTTCTCGATATATCTACCTTTACATTTTTTTCAAGAAACTGAAAGGAAACACATTAACATGCAGTATATTTTATTAGACACCCTCCCACCCCACATTTAAGCATGGGGTTAGTTGTCTTGATTTCTGCCTTTTACAAAATTACACAGGTACAGAGTCCTGCTTGCTGTAAATGCAATTAAATGTCTGTGGCACAAGGACATAAAAAGCTAAGGCACACTGCTTAGGGCTCTAGCAAATTTAAGTCTTAGGCATCCAATCATCCCTGCTGAATAAAAGTTTTCAGCAATCAGAAGTCTTGGGTAAAAGATTCAAGTAAATAAAAGTATCTTAAGTAATACCTCAGTAATTGAACTGACCCCCTCTGGCTAACCACTTCTTCAAAGAATGACTCAACACTCCAGCTACTGGGATTTCCACTATCAGTCCCCCCCTCCCCCACCCACACACACAGACAGACAAAATTGAATGCTCTTCATCTTGAAGCTGACTGCTACATCCTTGATAAATCTTTATTTACAACAAAACCCTCCAGACACTTCTAGACCCATGAATATTAGATACTACATTTTCTTCTCTGATATTTTCAATGAATCTCCTTTAACTAAGTGCCTGCTGCTAGCTGTTATTAATTAGCAGCAAACTCAGGCAAGTTCTCAGATCCTTGCTTTTTCTTAATACATATTGCTATAGTTTCAGATTTTTTATTGATACTCCACATATCCGGAAGAATTTACTATATCTGAAGGTCCTATCAATGCTCACTAAGGAGCCATCACAATATGTATATATATATATATATATATATATATATGTGTGTGTATAAATACATAGGTGTCGCTTTGGTGGTTAAAAAGTGAATTCATCACACACACAAAAAGCTGGCACTGCTGATCAAAAATCCCCTGATTGCACATCACCATTCTTCTGTGTGAGAGTGCAGAACAGTCAAGACTGGTAAATATGCTTTTTCTCCCCTGCACTGAGATTTTGGAGTTGGTATATATATATATATATATATATATATATATATATATATATATGTGTATAAAACTATCAGGAGATGTGGGGGAGCAGCCCTGACACTGGGCATGCAGGAGACTTGTCCTAGCAAAAAAATTATGTTTTTTTTTTGTTTGTTTTATACCAAGTATCATATAATCATAGCTATCTATCTAGAGACAGATAGATAGATACAGAGATGAATATATAAATATATAGATAGATAGATGAGTATTTTACTAATAATCATGTGTACAAAACACTGAATCACAATTAATCTGAAAATCTGTCATAAAAACCCTGGTTTTTGCATTTTCCTCCTTGATGTACTACTGAATGTACATGAAACCTTCAAGTGTTTAGATAGAAACTATAAAACTGTTTGTATCTGGAAACCAAATGTAAGTTCAAAACATTAGTCCATCAGTTGAAGAGTTAGCAAACTGAGAGTGTATCTCTTCCGGCATTAGTTTAACTTGGGTGTCTAAAGGATGCAAGCAGCTGAATGTTCCCGGTTGTTTACTACATAGATGTGCTATCATGTGTATGTGCACACATGTATATCTATCATGTTGATGGCTGCAGCTGGTTTTCTGCCCCATCAGTCTGACGAGCCTGATCTGCAAGGCCATGGAACTTATTATCATGGAACTTATAAACAAAGACATTGGCAACCTTCAAACACTGGACCCCACCAAGTTTGGGTTCATGAAGGGATGATCTTGTCTCCTGAACCTGACTGACTTCTTTGAATCAGTCTCCAGAGCTGTGGATGAGGGTAAGGCGGTCCATACAGTCTATCTGACCTCGCCAAGGCCTTTGACACCATCCCCCACTCTGGAATTATAGATAAACTTACTAAGCTGGGCATTAATCCCTACATCACTCGATGGGTTGCCAACTGGCTTACTGACAGAACCCACACTGTAAAAGTAGCCGACTCCAAATCCAGCTCCAGATAAGTGACAAGTGGAGAACCTCAGGGTTCAGTCCTGGGACGCTCTTGTTTGGCATCTACTTCTCTGAAGTACAGGCCAACACTAAGGGACTCTCGGTAACAAAGTTCACAGATGACTGCAAACTAGGAGCCATTATTGAATCCCCAAATGATGTGGATATTCTACAAAAGGGCCTTACAGAAACAGATGCTTGGTGCCAGAGCCATGGGCTCAAGCTCAATGTCAAGAAATATATAGTTATCCCCTTTGGGAAAAAACTTGTACCCGTAAATTACCACATAGGTGGCAGCACACTAAACACCGAAAGTGTGATAAGAGACTTTGGGACACAGGTGGACAGTGGTTTCACCTTCGATAACCACATCGCCACAACAGTCAGGAAATCCTTCTATGTGGCACACCTCATTACTAAGGGCTTTTTATTCAGAAAAAAGGAGGTCATTGTCCCACTGTACTTATCCCTCATTAGACCCATTATAGAATACAATGCCCCATTTGGTATGTGCCTCTCAAGACATCTGCAACAACTGGAAAGGCCACAGAAATACCTCATTAAAAGAATCACAGGCCTAAAGCAGATGCCCTATGCTGACCATCTAAAAAAAACTCCAACTATACTCTCTCGCATATCATCTACTCAGAGGGGATCTCTGCTTAACATAAGACCATGTCAAACCCAGAGCTGTTGGACATGCTACACTTAAAGAAATCCCATACCCTCAGAGACACACGCTCCAGGTATCTAAACCTTGTCATCACAATGAGCAAAACATGCTGGAGGGATAGGTTCCTGACCCAGAGAATACGCAGACTCTGGAATAGACTACCCATGCATGTCAAGCAGAGTGCCTCTCTGTCCCTCTTCAAAAGGAACCTTGATGATTGGATGGGATATAGGAAATTCACCCTGGGGATCACGTCAGTTGCCTTGCTAGACAGGGGTCCAGGGAAGTAAATATTGTGGGAAGAAATAGCCAGGGAATTGTTATGGCTAGGCTTGTATAGGCCCTAGGGCCGATAGCCTAGTACCAACCTATGAACCTATACATATTCAGCTATATCTATCTATCTATCTATCTATCTATCTATCTATCTATCTGTCTAGCAATATGTATAGATATATATATATATATATATATATATATATATATATACACACATGTATGTATGTATCTATCTACCTAGTTACCTATCCATGTAATTCTTGTATAACAGAATTATACAATATCTGAATTTCTTGTGATATTGTTCTGTAATGTTTATTATTTTGGTAGTTATTTTGTCAGTGATACATTTGTTTTGTTTATTGCTAAATGCCAATTTGTTTTTCTCCATAACAGTATTATACCTTTCATTACAAACCTGGTGAAACATTGTTTTAGATCTGCATCTGGTATACATTACTAAATAGGCAAATAAAAACAGATAGTGATGTATGGTTTATCATGGATGTGAAATGCAGAAAAGAACCAGTATGTCCACACATGCAACAGTTACACACTCCATTAATAGAACTTGAACTGAACAGCTTGGGTCATGTTTAGAATTGCAGGAAACAATTTATGTGACTTTGTTCAAACACATCACTGTTTATTAATAGTTCATAATATGACTTAAGATTGGTGATGTCATCTACTGAAAAGGCACATACAGACACAGAGAAGGCTGAATGCAAGTGTCTGACAGCAGAAAATGTAGAACATTGTAAACGCTGGTCTGCACTTCCAAGGAATGTAGGAACATTGTAAATGCTGGTCTGCACTTCCATGGAATGTAGGAACATCGTAAATGCTGGTCTGCACTTCCATGGCATGTGTTCTGCATTTCCAAGGAATGTAGGAACATTGTAAATCCTGGTCTGCACTTTCAAGGACTGCAGGAACATCATAAATGCTGGTCTGCACTTCCTAGGAATGTAGGAACATCATAAATGCTGTTTTGCACTTCCAAGGAATGTAGGAAAATCATAAATGCTGTTCTGCACTTCCAAGGAATGTAGGAACATCGTAAAAGCTGTTCTGCACTTCCATGGAATGGTGGAATATCGTAAATGCTGGTCTGCACTTTCAAGGAATGTAGGAACATTGTAAATGCTGGTCTGCACTTCCAAGGAATGTAGGAACATTGTAAATGCTGATTTATACTTCCAAGGAATGTAGGAACATTGTAAATGCTGGTCTGCACTTCCAAGGAATGTAGGAACATCGTAAATGCTGTTCTGCACTTCCAAGGAATGTAGGAACATCGTAAATGCTGGTCTGCACTTACAAGGAATGTAGGAACATCACACATGCTGGTCTGCACTTACAAGGAATGTAGGAACATCATAAATGCTGGTTTGCACTTCCAAGGAATGTAGAAACACTGTAAATGCTGGTCTGCACTTCCAAGAAATGTAGGAACATCATAAATGCTGTTCTGCATTTCCAAGGAATCTAGGAACATCGTAATTGCTGGTCTGCACTTCCAGTTAATGTAGTAACACTGTAAATGCTGGTCTGCACTTCCAAGGAATGTAGGAACATCATAAATGTTGTTCTGCACTTCCAGGGAATGTAGGAACATTGTAAATGCTGGTCTGCACTTCCAAGGAATGTAGGAACATCGTAAATGCTGGTCTGCACTTCCAAGGAATGTAGGAACATCATAAATGCTGTTCTGCACTTCCGAGGAATGTAGGAACATCATAAATGCAGTTCTGCACTTCCGAGGAATGCAGTTTTAGGAGGAAGAGGAGGAGGATAACACTGCTTAAAGCCTAAGCTAAAACAATTGGGAAAAGTATGCATACCCAAGACACCATGCAAACTGTTTCCTTGGAGAATGGTAACCATGTCTGATACTTTCTGACAAAAAAAGACAACTAGAAGTACACAAGAGTCTTCTCAGCTGGCTAGTAGCTCATCAGAAAAATCAAGTGACTTCTAATTTGTGGCCACAAGGTAAGCGGTAGGGACCACTCATGTATCTAGCACTTCAATAGTATAGGCACGTGTTCTCATTACATTGTAATAAAGTAAGCACCAGGGAGCACCTTTCTGCACATCAGCACACCTGCACAAGATAATGGAAACATGAGCCACAAAGCATTGTAGAAAATGATGAAGTCTACATCACGTGGAATCATCCATTACCAATAGTTCAAAATATAGATGCTACAAAATAGGATATAGTAGTCCATGAAAAGAAGACAAAAGCACTGATCATTAAAATTGCCACACTCAGTGACTATAGTGTCTTGCATACAGAGAGACGCAAAGTCATAAAATGTCAGGATTTGCAGGCAGAAGCGAGAGCAATGTGGAAGAAAGATACCCAGATAGTTCCAATTGTAGTAGGAGTAACGGGTCTTATAAAAAATAATCTACAATCATATTTAGAGATGTTACCAATACGTGTAACTCTGTACGAATTGTAGAAGGAGTCACTACTGGGAACACTGAGGGTGCTGCAAAGAGCACTTCTGGCTGACATCAAAGATTGAAACAATACTAATTTCATGAATCTTAATCATATTTTGACTTAGGAATGGGGTGCTTGACGTCATGGTATTAGAAACCAAAAAGACTTGAAGAAATTAACACACTCCCTCATAGAAACGTTTAACAGAATCTGCATTAAGGAACTTCAGTCTCCACAGGGGCATAAACAGGTACCTCATATGGATGGTAATATGGTGTGTAACAGAGTATGCCCCTCTACAGAGAAGCAGAAAAGGGTGATTGAGTTCAAAGATAAGGGAAGATAACTGGTATCAAATTCTCAGATGGCAATCACCATGAACTATCATTTTTCCTATGAGCTTACAAACCTATTAATTTACTATTCCAGCAGAATTATATTTTCTTTTATGGTGAAATAAAATACTTTATACTGAAAATGTTGCACAGAAAACATAAAAGTAATGAACTTATAAGGCTATGACAGTCACAGGAGTCAATGTATCATATCAGCAAATAGCTACTAACAAAGAGGACCATAAGATTATACAGCCATGCAATTCTATTATGACCTACAGTATCACTGTGAGTGGTTACACTGCTCTGACAACAGTACAATGAAAACAGCTGATCATAGCCTTTGTAGGGGTCACAGCAACTAAACAAAACAGTTAAATAATCAAAATTGCAGAATCTAGAATTAGAAGAGCTAAGTTAAATATTCAATTTATTAAAATTAAAGATGTCAAGCTTTCAGACATCTATTCTTCTCCATGTTAAGTAATTTCAAAAATGTAAAACATAGCACACCTTCTTTTTGTAAGAGAATCACGTTAGCTCACTATGGGTGATGTGATCATTAAAATTTACATACTCTCTCAACAATAAAAATGTTTAAATGAAAAGTGTTGTTCAAGGCATTATCAACAAAGACATCCAACTGTATTTTCTACCTTGCTTGTGACATTAGCAAATCATTCATACAGTCATCATACATTTTTCCCAAAATGTGTAAGAAACTTAGAAATACATCGGTAATCAGCTTCATAAACATGTTTAAACAATCCATTGCTTTTGTTAGATGTTTTTAATGACATGGAAGAAGACTGAACTAGTTTGAATAGAAGTTATCACAGCGGCCTAAGGCGATATAAGTCACCCTGCAAGTCTGGCAGGTATCATACTTATTATTAACATATATTTTCTGTACCTTGTTATAAGAACATGTCTATTTTATTTACGTAAGAGCACATGCTAGAGTGTAGACAAGAATAGGCATCACCTTCCTGACTATTTGAAGCTGTCAGAACTTGATGTTCCTCTGGCTTTGTGTCCAAGATCAGTTGTCAAGCACCAAGAACTACCCAAAAATAAAAAAATGAAGTAATGTAGATCCTAGCCAGATAATAAGATTCTTTATGTTTTCTCTGTGAGTGTCTCTCTCTCAATATATATATATATATATATATATATATATATATATATATATATATTATAGGGTCATAGGTTCATAGGTTGGTACTAGGCTATCGGCCCTAGGGCCTATACAAGACTAGCCATAATAATTCCCTGGCTATTTCTTCCCACAATATTTACTTCCCTGGACCCCTGTCTAGCAGGGTAACTGACGTGATCCCTGGGGTGAATTTCCTTTCTCCCATCCAATCATCAAGGCTCCTTTTGAAGAGGGCCAGAGAGGCGCTCTGCTTGACATGTATGGGGAGTCTATTCCAGAGTCTGGGGAGTCTCTGGGTCAGGGACCTATCCCTCCAGCATGTTTTGTTTATTGTAATGACAAGGTTTAGATCCCTGCAGCATGTGGCTCTGAGGGATTGGGATTTCTTTAAGTGTAGCATGTCCAACAGCTCTGGGGTTGACATGGCCTTGTATGGTAAGCAGAGATTGCCTCGGAGTAGACGATATGCGACAGAGTGTAGCTGGAGTTTTTTTAAGGCGGTCAGCATAGGGCATCTGCTTTAGGCCTGTGATTCTTTTTGTGAGGTATTTCTGCAGTCTTTTCAGTTGTTGCAGATGTCTTGAGAGGTACATACCAAATGGGGCGTTGTACTCTATAATGGGTCTAATAAGGGATGTGTACAGTGGGACAATGACCTCCTTATTTCTGGATGAAAACCCCTTAGTGATGAGGTGTGCCACATAGAAGGATTTCCTTACTGTTGTAGCGATGTGATTATTGAAGGTGAGACCAATGTCCACCTGTGTCCCTAAGTCTCTTATCACACTTTTGGTGTTTAGTGTACTGCCACCTATGTGGTAATTCACGGGTACATGTTTTTTCCCAAAGGGGATAACTATACATTTCTTGGCATTGAGCTTGAGCCCATGGCTCTGGCACCAAACATCTGTTTCTGTAAGACCCTTTTGTAGAGTATCCACATAATTTGGGGATTAAATAATGGCTCCCAGTTTGCAGTCATCTGCGAACTTTGTTAGCCAGAGTCCCTTATTGTTGGCCTGCACTTCAGAGAAGTAGATGCCAAACAAGAGAGGTCCTAGGACTAAACCCTGATACTCCACTTGTCTCTTGTCTGGAACTGGATTTGGAGTCAGCTACTTTTACAGTGTGGGTTCTGTCAGTAAGCCAGTTAGCAACCCATTGAGTGACGTAGTGATTAATGCCCAGCTTAGTACGTTTACCTATGATTCCAGAGTGGGGGATGGTGTCAAAGGCCTTGGCAAGGTCCAGATAGGCTGTGTGGCAAAGTAGACCCATACATACATATATATATATATATATATATATATATATATATATATATATATATATATATATATATATATATATATATATATATATATATATATGTGTGTGTGTGTGTGTGTGTGTGGGTCTACTTTGACTCACCAAATTTATGTTTCTCCAAAAATCCAACTTCATGGCTCCGTTTTCGTGAAAGTGCATTTCTCTGAAAATGCCCTTTCATGAAAAAAACAGATCACCAAATAGCAAAAAAACACGGCTCCTTTTTCGTGAAAGTGCATTTCTTTGAAAATGCACTTTCATGAAAAAACAGATCACCAAACAAAAAATAAATAAATAAATAAATAACTACACTAAACACCACATGTATGCAGGGGGGACAAGCACCCCTATCCCCCCACTACTTATATATTCTAACTCCGAGATCGCACTACAATGTGAAAAAGGGAATATTCCCTTATTCTCACTGTGCTGTAATCTAAAACAACAAGCTCACTTTCTTTTTGGTGATCTGTTTTTTCATGAAATTTCATTTTCGTAGAAATGCAGCTTTGTGAAAATGGAGTTGCGAAGTTGATTTTTGGAGAAACTTAAATTCAGTGGGTCAAAGTCGACCCAGACACACACACACACACACACACACACACACACACACACACACACACACACACACACACATATATATATATATATATATATATATGTATAAATATAACCGTGTGTGTGTGTGCAAGTTTTATATATACATATATATATATATATATATATATATATATATATATATATATACATAGGTTCTGTTGGTTTGTTTGACAGGGAGTTCTGTAGACATCTGTTTAATCGACTGTATTTGGATAATTATACAGAAAGTTGTCAGATCTGTGACATCAACAATCCCTGGGTAGGGCAGTATTTCCTTTCCCTGGGTACTGTGCAGTCTGGGAACTAGTATATATAAAATTAGTGGGGAATGTAGGTGGTGCAGGGTAGCTTGCCCCCTACAAAAAACAATGTTTTAAAGTTGCACATACATACTAGGTTGTCGAAGTTTCTGTTCAATGTTGGTCGACCAACTGAAGGTATAGTATAGCATATATATATATATATATATATATATATATTTATCTGTGTATATGTATACCTATATATAACACACACACACACACACACACACACACACACACACACACACACACACACACACAATCCCACACATATCTATCTATATATATATATATATATATATATATATATATATATATATATATATATATAAAATACACACCCACTATCCTAAACTATTCACAAAGCAGAAACCAACAATAATCATATTATGCAGTCCTAACCAATGTAACAGGCTACTATTGACCACTCCAGCCTCAGGAATAGTATATTTTACTAAAAGAAATCCTTGATAAATGCACACTTCTCACAGCACGTGATAAAATGAATGTTGAACAATCTGCAGTGATGCCATTTCATACATACAGACACATACATATACAGACAAAACACAAACACTACACCCACACTCACATATACTGTCTCTCTCTCACTATATATATATCTTTTTAGCTCTGATTTTCATGCTTTAGGCATATTTTTTTTTCTTATTTTTCCTTTATTATTTTAGTGTTTTTTATATATTTTATACACTATATATTTTGATTTAGCAAGGGGATAGTATCCTAGGCTGTAGCTAGTGTGTGCTTTACCTTCTTGTACGTTTGCTTAATTTAGTGTTTTTTATTATAGTGAGATGGAGACTACTTTATTTTAATATGACATTACTTTGTGTTTTTGCTTTCTGCTTGGAGTTGTTAGAACTGCAATTCCGAGTCTCAGTTAAGTAATCAGGAGACACCTATATCATTCTAACAATACTCCAGTCCCACTTTCTAACTATACTGCACTCCCACATTCTAACTATACTGCAGTCTCACATTCTAACTATACTGTAGTCCCACATTTAGACAGTCTTTACCTTCTTTATTTGCATTTTCTACCTTGGGATAGATAGAGTTTGGTGACATTGTTGCATTCAACTTGTCCATGTGCCTGCTACAATTTATATACCACTGACAGTCCCTTTACCACAAAATTAGGCACGTTTTTTTTCAGATATTATAGCTTGATCATCTTTTGACATCAGTAATAAGACTCACTTGTTTATTGGTAGGCTGACTGGACACACAATTCCTTTTTCAGTCAAGTTAAGTGATTTACTCAGAGTTATACAGTAGGGAAACGGGGGTTGGTGGAATCAAACCCTGAACTACAGGAATGCCAGCTCTCAGACTTCACAATTTGTATCACCTGCTGAACCTTCTGCTTTGGAATTTCAATAGTACACTAAATCTGATGTATTAATAGCTCTGCCCTTTGCTTGTTTATTATATTTAAGCTCATTTTGTTTTGATATTCATGAACCATGTAGATGGCTGGCACAATCACATTTATCAGCTATAACCTGGGCCAGTGTTCATGGATTCATGGATTAGTACTAGGCTAATTGCCCTTGTGGGTCATTTTAAGCCTAGCCAATTACCCCATGTGAGAATCAAACCCTGTACCTTGTGTCTGCAAGGTAAATACCTTAAACATTATGCCATTATTTTAATGCAAAACATGTACAGAATGCAAGTTATACAATTTTAGCTCACAGCTACAGTTAGATTTCCTTTAATCAGATCTGTCCTATTCTGATTTGTATGAAGAAGTGAAAAAATAACTCTAGTAGATTACTGGTACATCATGCTGTAGGCATAGTGCTTGCACCAGCAGAAACAAATGTATTTTGTTTTGAGTACAGAATATAGCATTTGAGAATTTATTTGCTCCCATATTAAATATCTGGATATATCTTTCTAATAAAGCAGTGTTAGCAACATAAACTGGTACACTGATGGAATGTACAATTCCACTTTGTTAAAAAAAACAACAATTTAGATGAGAAATATGTACTGTTAGCTGTCAATGTGTGTTCTGGTAACGTATGTAGAAAAGAATTAACTTTTCTAGTTTGTGATCCTGATTTGGAAATGCAAAGAGTTTCTAAAATATTGAATATGTTGTTCATCATTACTGATGAACAGTGTTTTCTGTTGTGGGTAAAGATTAGGCTGTCAGTTAGGAGACTTCTAGAAGCCTAACCAATAACCAAAGGACAGAATCAAACCATGTACCATGCATGTATGAAGTAAAGACTTTAATAATTATGCCAGCCACTCTACTGGAAAATTGCACTGGTGTAACAGTAATCATATTTCCATCTTTTGTTTAATTAGGCATATTGCACGTTCCGCACAGATGCACTCAGTTTCATAACTACATAAGTTACCGTTCAAACCTATACTCCACAGTTTGCACTTAAACTCCTCGATGTTTAACATACGAGTCTTTTAGTATTGTTTTACCTGGTTTATTTAGTTTCCACATGAAAATGTCAGTTTGTTGATTATATAACTGCTCTCATATGGTTCTTAATTAATGTTTGCTGGTATTAAAACAGACAACATAAAATAAATATTTTAGAAAACGAGTTTATATTCTTTTCATGAAAATGTATACCTTTACACTTTCCTTGTGACATGCTTGTTTAATATGTCTCAACTTTCCACAATTACAGCATTTCATTTCTTTAAGGTTACATTTCTGTGTGGTATTGTATTTGCTATAACAGAGATAAGACATTTTAGCTTTCTGGTTATTCATCTGAATTTCTACATCAATGTCTTCCATTTCTGTACTCTGCATTATATTTAATACTCATGAAAATGCTATATTTGATTCATATAACTACCTTGTCTGACAAGTATCACTATAAACACAGCTAACCTATTTATCCTGAAGTGATTCATGTAGTTTCAAGCTACATTCACAGTTCACTGCTCAGTTTTTTTCAAAACCTTAGCCTACCATGTAATTTACGGTGGTGGTGCTGCGGTAGCATTGTAGCCTCACAGTAAGATGTTGGCCTGTTCATATTCTGTTCGATTCTCAGCTAGAGCGTCTTCTGTGTGGAGACATGCATGAATGGGCATACCTTCGTTGAAGGTTGTGCGTCAAAGCTGGCAACTCAGCACATCAAAATCTTCTGCCAGTCATTAGCGGACCGGAGTTCTGCTGTGGCGACCCCTAACCGGGAAAAGCCGAAAGACACAACAACAAGCCTACCATGTAATAGTTTCATCAGTGGTGTGGTGGTTTGCATTACTTCCTCATTATGCTTTGTTCTCCATTCCTGCTCCTGGTTGGATTGTATTTGTTGGTGTCTGCATATCTTCTCAGTGTTTGTGTGGGTTTAAACCACCTGCTGCAGTTTCCACCAACATGCAGAATACATGCGTATCGATGAAATGGTGATCATAAACTATCAGTAGCTATTTTTGCGTTCTTATAAATGTGAGATTGTCTTGTGATGAACTGCTGCCTCTTCAGGATCTGGGCGTATACTTATTTATTTATTTTTATTTTACATTTGTTGACCGGGATAGTCTGACTGGATATATGTCCATTTTCAGTGGAGGCCCGGGGAGAAAAGCTCCAACAGATGTAACATATACATTCAACACAATTTACAGATAAAACATAATAACATTGTACAAATAAAACACACTTTGCAGTCACAGTTAAAATTATACAGTCTAACAAATTTCTGATCTGGCTTAACAAATAATTTATTAGGGTTCCATTTACAAACACAGTATAAGTACACTAAATGAATAAAGATTTAGTCTGGCTTGGAGCAGGGACATATCCAGTGAGACTTGAAATACTCCTTGAGAGTTTTTTAAAATGAGATAGGGTGGTATCTAGGGTAAAGTTAGCAGGAAGTGAGTTCCAAATTTTGCCAACAGAGTTGGCGGGCAGGGAGTCACCTGCTGTGTTATTGGATTTGATGGTTTGCACTACCAGTCTATTAGATGAGGGGAGTGATCTGGAGTCGGAGTGGGGATAGATGATGTTTTTCAGTGTAGGTGTATTTTCTGGTTGGTTGAGTGCTTTGTGAGCCACAATAAGTTGATTATACTGAATCTGCCTGGGTAGCTCTAGCCATCCGAGATATTTTAAATTTTTACAATGATGCGTTCTGTAGGGGAGAACAGTGGAAAATCTAGCAATGTTATTATAGCAGCTTGAGAGTTTGTTAAGACCAGTTTTATTTAGGTTGGCGAGTAAAGGGGAAGCATAGTAGAGAGTAGAGAGTAAATGGGAGCAGGCAATGGCAGTCCTAGCAGGTGGGGTAAGGAATGGCTTTATCCTATATAGTGAGCCCAGCTTTCTGTTAATGGTTTTGATAGTTTTGTTAACGTGCACTTCAAACTTAAGATTGTTAT
>NC_056740.1:278835177-278920177 GCF_019279795.1 Protopterus annectens
TAAAGATTTTTATACTGGATTTTACAGCCATCTCCAAGTCCTGGTGTTTTGCTTTTTACTTTTAAAAAATAAGTTTAGCTGTTGCACAGTGCACAGCTTTGCTATAATGCTTTTAGAGTGACTGCACTCAGCTGAGCTTGCCCACAATATGCCAAGGCACAAAGCATCTATGGTTCTGTGAAATACTTCACATAAACGAAAATACATTATTTTTCACAAATTACATGTTTAGAAAAATGGGTGTTATTACAGAAATTGCTTTGCTTTTCTATGTTCAATGCAATTACTTTATACTGACCTTATTTGCATATCAGCATAGATCTGGTGTCCACAGATGTGTGCTACACGCTTGCACAGTTACAGATTATGAATACCACCCTAAATACAATGGTAGCGCAGAGACTGTAAATGGGTTAGTAAGATAAGTTGAAGAAAAAAAGTGAAGTAAAATACGATAAGAAAATTTCATATAGTAAGTCTTTAGACTACATAACAGCATAGGTTGACTCAATGACAGTCCTATGTAAGGGCTAGAGTCTTTATTATATAATAAAGATTGGAATAGGCTTTCAGAAATAAAAGAAATGTGTCCAGTTGATCGATAGGAGCAATGTTACATGTGAAGAGACAGAAGAATGAAGTAAACTTGTGTTGTCACTGTTAACACAATAAATATGAACTTAAAATACTAAATGTAAAATTAAGGGTCTAGTACCATAGTTTATGAAATAAATGTTTTGCATATGAATCAGATTTCAATTGTTGCTTAACAACACATAGTTTTATATATATATAAACACAAAAAAACTGGTTGCTTCTTTTCAAGATTTATATCGATTGGTTATTATTTCTTCTGCCAAATATTCATTGGCCAGATTTTTTCTTATAACGATAGGTCTCAGTATTACTACAGTCTTATACCCATTGGTCACCAATATTATTTATATGTATTAAAGTCTTTTTTGTATACTTGTGTATTCCACTGAGACCTCTCTGCCTGTTTTAAGCAGCCTGTTATTCTCGTACACCACTCCCAGACGCATATTTTGTTTTCATTTCTTGTCTGTTTTCAGCTACAGGCTCATTTTCCTTCAGCAGCAGTGCGCCTTTCCTAGCTTTATTATTCATTGTTTCTCCCCAAAGCAGCTCATCCTTGTCTTTCCGTATAAAGTGTCTTATACGTGATTCTCATTCACCACACCACTTTCAGTCACGATCATTATTGGCCATTCCATATTTTACATGTACACTACTGGCTATGCAATACAATCATGGAATTTGGGATTTTATACTCACGAAGTTTACTGCAGTCTTACGCCTGTTTTTAAAAGATAAGCTTCTAAATTTTTCCTAAAAATTTTCTCTGTTTAGATTACCAAACCATTTTTTTTTATTACGAACCCCAAATGGCTTTTGCCATTTAAGTCTGCTATTTCACGTTAACCGTTAACGACGACTTCCCCTCTTTTATTTGCTCATTTCCCTCCTCAATTACGTCCCATGGCCTAATTTAACTTAAAAATGTACCTTGTAAGTAACAAATGATGTTTAAGTAGGAAACAGATTACATATATATTATTTATTTGCACATCAGTTTTTCTAAAAGATTTTTTCTGTTTCTAAGCATTGGTTAAGGAGATGTACGACATTATCAAAAGTTTGCAGGTGCTTTCACATACTGCCGATCACAGACAGTCACATGCTAACACATTATTATACTTATTACCCTTGGTGTTTCTGATACAGATTTTTTAATTTCTCAGCATCAAACTTGCATTGCTATAGCGGAGTGGGCTATCTAACATGACATTAACTTCACTGATTGGTTGTTACATTACATTCACGACTGGTTGTTACTTTATAAAGAGTTTTTTAGATTGCTGTATTTTATTTACTGGCCTCCTTTCATTGGCCTGAGGTATATATTTCTCTCAATGTTTCTGATACTCAACTTCTAATTGCTCAGCACTGACCTAGCATTGCTATAACAAAGTGGTCTTCTAGATATGAATTTTACTGATTGGTTTTCGCATAACATTTACTACTGGTTGCTACACTATAACAAGTTTTATTGATTGGTGTATATTAGTTACTGACATACATTCATTGGCTGGAGGTATACTTTGAATGATTGGTCACAGCCTTACTACTGTCTCTAACTATTGGTCAACAGCTATTTACTATTACAACAAAAATAAAATAGTGGAATCCAAGTGATAAGTCCTCCGTTGTTAAGTAGAAATAAATAGACCAAAAGACTGCTAACAACGGATGGAGCCAGGCATGCAAAAAACTCAAGTTCCAAGCAGGGATGCAAGAAATAAGGCAGTTCAAAAAATGGCAGTTCAAAAAATTCAGGTAGCAAGCACAGAAAATCCAGATATATATATACCGTGGTCTGATGAAGCTAGATAGTGAAAGCGCTTACCTTTTGTCGACTACTGTAAAGGAGATTTTATATGTTTTTATATATACCAGGATTTTTTGTGCTTGCTACCTGAATTTTTTGAACTGCCTTATTTCTTGCATCCCTGCTTGGAACTTGAGTTTTTTGTATGCCTGGCTCCATCCATTGTTAGCTTACAGCAGTCTTTAAGCCATTTACTATTGTTTAACACCAAATTATTTTTTGTATATATATATATATATATATATATATATATATCTGTGTTTGTTACCTAAATCTTTGTAAAATTTTCTGAAGAAGTTCCAAGATATTAAAGGAATGAAAGCGCTTAAAACTATCAGTTTGAGTGCGGCTCATTTTTTCATCTGATCTACAAGTTTTGATACTTCCTTTCGAAGTTTTTGTTTTTTTTGTGTTTTTATTTTTTACTTTGTTTCGTTCAGCTTCAGTTTTATTTGTGTATATATATATATATATATATATATATATATATATATATATATATATATATATATATATATATATATATATATATTTAATAATTATGTAAAATGATTAATACCAGCTATGAATAATGGGGTCTATATTAAAAGACCGAAGATGTGTTTCATCGAACACCTCTTGGTTGACACATAAAGAGTGAACACACTAAAGCGCAAATGCTCAAAACAGTGATTTATTTTCCTGGGAAAGAAATCAGTAGCACAAACACACACACACACACACACACACACACACACACACACACACTTTCAAACATAACAATGTGGGAGGCTTCGCCCTCACACCCCCCTAACTAAAAATACCAACTCCAAGGTCACACTACAGTAAGGAAAGGGGCAAATACATGGGGATGACTAAGTGATTTTTTTCCCAGGGAAATAAATCGCTGTTTTGAGCATTCGCACTTTAGTGCATTCGCTCTTTATGTGTCGACCAAGAGGTGTTCGATAAAACACCTCTATTCGGTCTTTTAATATAGACTTGAATAATGAAGATGATTTGTTTAAAAAATAATGCAATCAAAGCCATACATAGTGAGTGAAATCATTTCATCTGAATTAAATAAACTAAAGGATGACTTAGACATATATAAAGTTGCATGTAAGAATGAAAACAATGCAAATAGGTAAACACTGAGTGAAAATGAGCCATGAAAATTGTGACAACTGTAAAGAACATAAAATGCATGTACTTTCTAAGCTCTGCTTGAAGAATGGTGATGATCATGATAAAAGAAGACGTTCGGTGTTTCGTCAAATTAGTAAAAAATGCAGCAAAATAAATAATGTATGCAAATGTGATGACTTTATTTACAAGTGAAAAGAATACTTATATTAGAACAAAGCCATGAAAACTAGTTATTTATGGATGCAGTGTTGATAAAGGACTACTGTGCAACAGTGAGACAAAGAGAAACTAAAGTAAGGGGATCATTCAGAAATTTGGCAAAAAAGCCCAGATGAAATAATCAAAGTGAGGCTGCTAGAGCAGGCAATGGGCAAAGTGTAGTCTTTTCAAGGATGGAAAGCTTGAATTTCATTGACAGCAAACTGATGTGTCCTGTGCGCAAGCAGTTTTTTTTATTCAGGATATTATGTACTAACACTGGCTCTGAAATTACTCACTAGTACATTTAAGAATAAGAAATAACATTTTATTTGCAGTAAACTGGAAAAGAAGTTCCTTCTATAATGGGTCAAAGTACTTGCCAAAATATTAGTACAATGAAAAGTATTCCCAATATGCATACAAAGACTAATAATTTACTTAATGATGCCCTGCATATTTACTATTCTGGACTGTTTGCTGTGACTTTATCATTTTCTGATATTTCTTGTCATTTTATCAGTTATGCATTATCCAAAGAAAGTTCTCTTGCCACAGAGAAGTAGAACTGAAAAGGTATTGCAAAGAATAGATAGCAGGAGGTATGATTATTAAACAAAATAAATGGAGTTTACTAGTTGTTTGTATAGTATGTCTATTGTGAAGGACACTGATATGATTCATATAAATAGATCTGCAAGACTTCTACAATGCTTCATTAATCCATTTCAGTGCTACGTGTATATAATTTACATTTTTATTAACTTTTCTAAATTTGAGATTATACTACCTGAAACTATTCTGTTGAAAATATGAGATGTTAGAAACAGCAGACAAGTCTCTCTTGGGCAAGGCAAGCGTAAAGAAACCATGAGTTAGTATTATTTTGGACTTGCATGTCTACACAGATAGATCAAGAAGTTCATTGCACTTTGATTATTTCTAAAAAGGATAAATTCGTAACTTCATACTACAGCAGAAGTGGTTACTACGTTTCTGTGAGTGTGGATCTGGGCAAATTGAACTAGAAGAAAAGGTTTCAAGCTTTGTACATTTAATACACAGATAGGTAGATTCAGATAGCTAAAGCTTTCATTTGGTATGTTTGTCAATACTTGTAGTGTTACAGAGATCTGCTAAACTTGTAACAGAATGGGCTGGATTCATTAAAATCTAATCACTGAAACCTGGCTTAAACTGCACATAAAAGATACTGAAGTACTTCCTGCTGGCTTTAATATCTTCAGAGTTCAGAGCTGATCGACCTAAAAGAAAAGGAGGTGATTTTCTAGTAATATATTCTGATTCTATTTCCTTAACCCCTCACAACCAATCCATACCCTCCTTTGACAAAGCTGAACTATTGATCACCTACCTTAAATTAAACAGCAGTAAAAGTATTTGCATTATAGCTTTATACGTACCTCCTGGGAATAACTTATCAATTCTGGAAAGTATCCTACCTTGGGTGTCAAAAAGTATCTGTCTGGAAACAGTAATATTAGGTGATGTCAACACTGACTGGCAGAAACACAACTTACAATTCCCCACAGATAGCATAAACCTATTTGGATTTTCCCAACTAATTACTCACCCAACATTTACCAGGTACGCAAATCAAAATGGCTCAATTATTTATTGGATTTTGGTTTCCCATCCTAGCAATTTCTCTATATCCAAAACACTTCCAGCCTCTATCACTGATCACCATCCCATCAGCACAACTAGACTTATCTGTCTTTCATGTAGACAACATGCCTACAAGACAGTACTATGTAAGGGATCCAAATTTGACCAGCAGGTCTTTGCAAATATATTAAATTCCAGTAATTGGTCCTTCCTTAAATGCATAATGCTAGATGATGCAGCTGAACAATTTAATTCTACATTCCTAAACACTTTAGAAAGTTTAGCTCCCATCAGAAGGAAAAGAGTCAAAACCAACTATACTCCTTGGCTTTCTGTCTGTACCAAATCACTCATGCAAAAAAGAGACAAGGCTTGGAGAACTTACCTAAAACATAAGACTCATAATAACTTAGAGCATTTCAAAGCACTGTGTAACCTTGTAAAGAAACAGGTTAAATTAGATAAAAAGCAGTTTTATGCAAACCCACAAGATCAGCAAAAATCCAATACAAAAAACCTCTGGCACACTATCAAAATATCCTACACCCAGGATGTCAGTCCTTCCCCCAACCCTCCTGTGACAGTACCTCTCCTGACATAGCATTTTAGTTTAACTCTTACTTCATGAACAGCATAGCTTCAGTCACTAACAAATTCCCTCGATCACCCTGTACTTTCTTTAAGCCTTCTATTACCTGACCCTCCATATTTCCCCCTTCAACCAGTTCCCACTTCCTTCATCAAATCCCTCTTGTGCAAGCTCAAGCTATGTTCTCCCTCTACAGACAATCTTCTTAATGAATTCCTAAAAATAGCTGCTGACTCAATTGCCTACCCAGTCTCCATAATCATTAATAGATCTGTCAAAGAAGCTTATGTCTCCTCCCTGTGGAAAAAAATCCTTCATCCTTCCCCTCCACAAAGATGGCACTTCCACAGAAATTTCTAACTTTAGGCGAATTGTTATTCTTTCACCACTATCAAAACTTCTAGAAAAATTTATCCAGAAACAACTTCTTCAATACCTACTTGACAATAATATTCTGTCTCCCACCCAACATGAATTCAGGCCAGTACACAGCACTATCACTGCTCTGCTATCCTTTACTGACACTGTCAACAAAGCTCATGACTCAGGAAACTTTGTCTCTTCTCTGTTCTTAGATCTATCCAAAGCCTTTGATACAGTATCCCACCCCCAACTCTTATCCCAACTATCTCTTCTGGGTTTAACCAAAACATCCTTACAATGGTTCACCAGCTATCTCTCTAACAGATATCAATCTGTCAAATGGAAGTCTAACTTCTCTCCTTACTTACCAGTCAGCACTGGAGTACCCCAAGGCTCAATAGTAGGTCCACTTCTCTTCCAACATTTTTATTAACCATCTTAATACTGCCACCAAACAAGCCACCCTAATTCAATAGGCTGATGACTCTACATTAATCTGCACCACCAGAAATCTTTCTCATCTACAGAGATAAACTCTAGAAGCATTCAATTCCTTTGAGTCTTGGCTCACCAACTACCATCTACTACTTAACCCCAAAACAACTTCTACTATTTTTACAAAAACAATTTTTCCAGATACATTTGGCTTTGCTATTACTTCTCTGAACAATACTTCAATCAACATGGTTTCACACACAGAACAGTTAGGTGTAATAAACAACAATCTTAAGTTTAACCTGCATATTAGCAGCAACATAAAAAAAATTGGGCATGATGTATAGGGGAAAGAAATTAATCTCCAACTCCGCAAGAGTAACCCTTACCACCACCTATCTCTTACCCTCCCTTGTCCCTTCTATACGCTTCACTTATTCTAACCAATATTCGCGTTTTACTCAAAGCAAAACATAGCCAATGCTATAATAAAATAGTTAAATTTGCCACAGGTCAAGCCCACTGCTCTCACCATTGCTTTGCTCTCAAGTCCGTAAATTGGCTCAAACTACCCCATCATCTCACCTTTAATCACTAACACTAACACACAAGATACTGTGCAACTCCTCATTTTTACAAATTGCATCATCACTACTTCAACACTATATTCCATCTTGTGACCTAGACTCTTCTGACAAGTATCTACTATTTACAAACCTCAATGATCTAACTGTGTTAATCTGTACTCTCACTGTGTTGCCAAATCATGGAATAGCATTCCAGAATCAATGAGACTTATACCCCACTCCTATTCCTTCAAGTCTAGGCTGAAAGAACTTCTAACCAATAATTAGATCTGCCCATGCTCCACACCATCTTAGTACTCTTTTCCATTCTGTTCTATCCAGTCTTAATAGACTTTTTCTTGCTCTACCCTACTTCTCTTCCTGCATTATGTACTTTCTAGCCTAACCATTGTATAATTCCTTAGCCATCTAATGTTCCTTCTCGCTATTCTTACACTAACCTTTATCTATCCCTGAAATTATGATTGAAATTTACTACCCAAGTCTCTTGCCAGAAGGTGTATATAGGTTTTATGACTTGTAACTTATTCTGTAATATATGTTTGGATCTATATTAGAACACCAAACATTCAAAATGTTGAGTGTTCTAATATCGAACCCTATGAATCGAAAATTTAAAACATCGAACATTCAGAACAGCAAATTTTTTCCTAGGGAAAAAATTTGCTGTTCCAAAACACATACACACAACACAAGCAATCCACACACATACACCTAAACTCTTACACCTAATCCTACACTAAACTCTACATACACCACTAACTCTCCACTTATCTTAACCCAAACCCTAACCCTAAGGTCCGTCACTATTGCACAGTCACCTCACCCTCACCCTAACCCTAACTCACCTACCCCACCCTAACCCTCACGTCCACACAATCACACACTTACCTGAATCTGACCCGTAACTTTCCACCACAGCGCTGAAAATACTGAAGCAACAGAAACGGACAACTGAATTCTTTCCCTAGGAAAATGGGTCAATATTAGAATATTCAATATTTTGAATGTTCGGTGTTCTAATATAGACCCTATATTTTTTATGCATTATTATGTATCATACATATCAGGATCTCTCTTCTATCTTCTTTATAATGTATATTCAACTTTATTGCTTGCTTTATATTTGCTTATTTTCTTCTTTCATTGCATCCACAAATTGTACTTCTGTGTGATTGTCTTAGTCTTTGTAACCAATGTTGATTTGTAATTATGTTTAAATTGTACTGTGGAGCTTTTCCCCCTGGGCCTCCACTGAAAATGGGCGTGCAACCATTCGGACTTTCCCAGTAAACGAAAGTCAAATAAATGCATAAATAATGATAGTGCACTACAGTATTCATTAAATGGCTCTATACAATGTGTAGGGCTGCAAAACAAAAAACAAATGGCAGAATATGCTAATGACAGCATAACGAGCCAAGTACATGCTAATTATCCAATACAACATGGCAGAGCTAAAGTAATCCTAAATACTTGCTGCAGTCATTTGCCCTGAACAGCAAGACTCTTTGGAACACAGACACGATTACACTTAGAAACAAAACATGTTAGGTGTTGCTGCTGCTATTATTAGGCTGTATGTTCAACGGGTTTTATATCATGGTGCTGCTGCTCCTGCTGCCGGACCTTGGGCAAGAGGAAGGGAGTTTAAATGCCATTTGACATATTATGGACTGTATGACACAGAAACCGCTGAGTGATACAGGGTGGACAGTGGAAGAAATATGCAGCCTTTGCCACCCTTCCTCAGGCCCCAGGAAAATCGTGAAGAACCCATCCTTGTAGAAACAAAGTTATATGTACCATTACATATACTAATTACTGGTACTTTCTGAACACCCACAGAGCATCTATCCGGGATATCATAGGCATCAGCCTCTAGAATATTACATCAATTTTTAAGTGCAATGCTACAATGTGCAAGGAATCGCATCTGTTTCCCATGCACCCCACAGGAGAGATCAAGAACCATGCAAGGACTTCTCTGAAATAGCACACTTTTTTGAAGTGTTAATGGCCCAACCTGGTGAACAAGGAGGGAGATGCAGCAACAAAAAATGTTTCCACTCTGTAAACTGCCAGTTTGTCTGTAGTGCCCAAAGGATCATCTACAGTGACTGCGCAGGTAACCCAGGCAGTTTCCATGACTCTCACATAAGGCACACCTGTTTGCTGTAAACCAGGCTTGCTAGGGTGACATTCCTCAAGGGTATCAAGTGAGGGATGTTGGAGATGCATTTGAGCCCTGGATCATGACACCCATGAGAAACCCACACAACCCACACTGAGCAAGGAAGCAATGAGGCCTATGTTGAAACTATGAATATCATAGAAAATGTGTTTGGAATTGCTCAAATCAGGGTTCCTGTGTCTAGACACATCAGGAGGTGTACTGCAGTATGACCCAGACATCTCTGCAGAAACAATTACAGTTTGTCCCATGCTACCTAGTATAATTCTCAGGAAACAGCTTCAACAAGGACAAGAAGGGGCATGACTACAGTTTCAACAAAAACAGGCAGTGCCAGCAGCAGCAGATACAGATGAGGAGTTTGAAGGAGAACTACCAGTTACAGATGGTGATGACACTGTATGCTCTGGCTCTGGCTAAGAGACAAAGTTTAGCACACATAATCAATACCAAGGTCAAATCCTAGGATCCCATGCACATACATATAGGAAAACTTGTGCCTGTCAATCTCCATAATCTTTACTTAACCTTGTAATGGCTGTGTTCTAACAGACCTCCGTCTCCAGAAACAATTATTACCTGCAATAATGACAAGGTAAGTGTGGAACCTGTAACTAAAATAAAGTTATATGAAAATATGTATGCGCCTATAAGCATAACATTTGTTTGAGGTGTACATTTATGGCAGTAATATATCCTATATCTGATTTTTGCAATATAAGTTACGCATTCTAACCAATAATATGCATCTAGCATTTCAGTTGACAACTGTCTACAAAACATGGAAAAAGTCAATTATACCATTATTTCACAACTATATGTAGAAAGAAGCCTGATGTACCTACTGCTACAACTGATTTACTTACAGTACTAACTGAATCACAATGAGGTTTGATTATGGACGCAATCATTCACAAATGAGTAGGAACAAGAAATCAGAAAAATGTGTCTGTAATACATATTGATAAATACAAACATGTGAGTAAGCAAGCATCGGTTATCCACTGTTTGCATCAGACATATATGCAACCAGAAGTCAAAAGCCATGTGCAAAGGGTAGGGCATGATCATCATAATTTGCATGGCGTGAGGGGTGATAGGAGGATTAGGTTGATACCAAAGAAGTAAGTATGTGTGAGTAAGGAAGACGTATCTGTCAGAGTATATAGTGTTCAGGGCCAGTAGCAACAGATGTGTAGCACTGAACAGTACTGTTTAGATAGCTTGCATGTGTGTGAGGTGGTATGGGTGTGTGTGTCTACATTAAAGCAATCATGCATTGTGCTAGCTCTATGTCCTGACATCTCAGACAGGTGTGATCTGTGTATAGTAGTGTAGGTCATTCAGTGAGATCATCCCACAACAGTAAGAACCACCTGTGCCAGGAGTTGCACTGCTACTTCCACAACCCTGGGTAGAAGTCTGGGTGCTACCTAAATGTGAATGATATCTGCTGGATGAGCTTTCCTCATGACTACATCCAGGAACATGACCAGTGGCTACCACATCTGGATGTGTACACCACAATCACTGATGGAGCATTGCAGTGGAAATAGTGTCACTAAGGGAGTGGGATCTTGCACAGCCATGTCTGCTAACACCAGGAGATGCAGCTGCTCTCTGGCCACATGGATGCTCACCCTATCCCAGCAGACATTCTATTACAAACACTGTCCAATTCAATATGTGTCATTCATTCTGTACAAGATGTCACCCATGCAGTTCAGGGAGTCAAGTATGTCAGAATGCACAACATTTAGCACTCACACTATCTCTTCTAAGGCCCTGGTGGAATGTGCCTGTCTTTCACAACAGCCATACACATACATAGCACCTAATGATACACCAGCATCAGAACGAAGGTGGACAGCAGGCATCCTCCAAGCATCTCTACCAACAATCCTGTGTAGCAATTCACCCTCATAATGGTTATGGGGAGAAGCAGCCACCTCTGCAATCAGAGTAACCACACTACCCTAATCAGCTTTGTCACTCTTATCCTGTACTGTGTCAGTGGTCTCCATATCATGGGTGTGTGGTGGCATATTGACTGTGTTTCAAATATGAGCATGGGGTGTGTAAGACACAACATCAGTGTCAGATTGACCCTCTGCACCCCCAAACTGTGCCTTTTCATTGCTACTATCATCATCAGAAGCTAAAGATACTCTGACATCAGGTGGTGGGAGTTCCACAGTGCCAATGAAAGGATCACCTATTATAACCAATAAAACCAACAAACAGAAAAATGAAGAAAAAAATTGATTAAAACATTTTCTTATACAAAAGCTATGTTAATCTATAATAGATGCCAAAGTAGCACAACATTTACTCTCAGTTAGACTTGAATCAACCTTATATATAGTAATAACAATGACCAAATGTGTGCTTACCATGTGCAGGTGGTCTTCCAATCTGTAATCCAGATATCCCTGTATGTAAGGAAGGGAAAAGAAAGAAAACTGCAAATGAAACAAAAAACAGAAATCAATGCCCTTTCTATGTGCAGATTAAAAATGTTCTCATAAAAAATCTACTGACCAGTGGAATTCCCAACCAACACCTTCTTCTAGCTCTCTCTTTCTCACTATTACTGTGTCATCTGACTCAAGCTTATAGCTGGCTCTACATAAATTACACATATAAGATATGCACATCTAAAAATATAACAATGACTCTTGTATTGTGCATACCTGGAAGTTCTGCTTGAGATAGTCTGGGTCCTTCATCCATATCAGCACATTAAGGATTCTGTGTACTAGTTAGATCTCCGACAGTGTCCTGAAACTCCTCCCTTTCAGCTGGTAGCTCTTTTATAGCAGAAACATCTCCCATAGCCACATGTTCCAGGGAAGTGGCAGCCCTGTGTCTTATCTGGGAGTAACTTCTCCCATGTCCTCCAACAGCATTAATGTCATCAACCACCTGCTCTATCATACAGATTAGTCATCTCTACTTTTTTCTAAGATAAAAGCTGCATGACAGTGTAAGGTCTGGATAATGACCTCATTTTGTGCACCAGTGAATGCTGGCTTGCAGGGTACAGATATCTTCCTGGATGCCATATCCTTGTATGAGATGAAATAGAAAACAGACAGAAAATTAAATATATAATATACAGACATGATGGCTGTCAATCAGTTATGTATGAATACATGCATCCATCATGCACACAACAATTTAAGGTAATGCTCCCTATGACTATATGCAAATTAGGACAGATCCCCAAAAATTATTAATAAAATAACAAAAATACATAACACTTGTGTAATGCAGAGAACATGTCGTGTAACTGTGTTATACATCCCAGCATTAACAACAATAATTTACAATGTACAAGTAGAAATGTAGAAAACTATTATAGTGTCTTCACCACTACTGTGAAAGGCAGCCAGGCAGATATCACAAACTTAACACATTTCTTTCTGCTAACACACGTAAATATCCCTGACCTTGCTACAAAGTCATTCTACACTCTTCTGCAATAACTGCCTTACAAAATATAGGATAGGTAGCATTCTATAGTAAACTTTTTGTAATAGAGACATAACTAATATACCTACTGATATTGCCAACATCCTGGCAGATAGATTCAGTGCAAACTTCACCCCCCTTTCACCCCCAAAATGGCCCATAACAATACTGGAAAAGTGTAGTGTCCCAGAAATCACAGATGCACAGGTTAAAATAGCCCTTTCAAAAGCCAAAAACTCAGTGTCAATGGGGCGAGATGATGTCCCAGGCTGCGTATTGCATGAATTACAGAATGAACTAACCCCCCACCTAAACTTACTGTTCAACCTCAGCCTCTCCACAGGCTACATGCCCATAGAATGGCACACAGAGTTATTCCACTCCACAAAGGAGGGGCCACAACTGACCCTGGTAACTATCGCCCCATAAGCCTGACTAGCCTGGTCTGCAAGGCTATTGAGTTCATCATCATGGAACTCATTAACAAAGACACTGGGAACCTCCACTTGATTCGACCCAGTTTGGCTTTGTTAAGGGCAGATCATGCCTACTAAACCTAGTTGACTTTTTTGAGACAGTCCCCAAGGCCATAGATGAAGGAAAAGTTGTTCACACAGCCTACCTTGACCTTGCCAAGGCTTTCGACACCATTCCCCCTCGGGTATTACAGAAAAACTCACCAGTCTGAACATAAACCCCTACATCACGAGATGGGTTGCCAACTGGCTTACAGACAGAACTCGCACAGTAAGAATAGTGGGCTCCAGGTCCGACTCTAAACCAGTCACAAGTGGTGTCCTGCAAGGCTCGGTCCTGGGACCCCTACTGTTTAGCATATACTTCTCAGAAGTACAGACAAACACAGAAGGACTATGGCTAATTGACTCTCTGGCTGACACGGACATCCTTCAAAAGGGCCTTACTGAGACGGACACCTGGTGTCAAAGTCATGGCCTCAAGCTAAATGCCAAAAAATGCAGTCATCCCATTTGGGAAAAAAACAAAACACCCATGAATTACCACATAGGTGGCAGCCCCTTAATACAGAAGAGGTAATAAGAGATCTGGGGACCCAGGTAGATAGTAATTTCTCCTCTGACAATCATATTGCCGAAGTAGTTAGGAAATCCTTGTATGTGGCCCATCTAATTACTAAAGGGTTTGCATCTAGAAATAAAGAGGTTATAGTGCCCCTCTACTCGTCACTCATCAGACCCATCATAGAGTGCAATGCCCCATTTGAGATGTACCTCACAAGACACTTCCAACAGCTGGAAAGACCACAAAAGTACCTCACCAAGAGGATTACTGGCCTCAAACATATGTCCTATGCAGCCCGACTGAAAAAACTCTGGCTGTACTCAGTGGCATATCGCTTAATCAGAGGTGATCTCTGCCTGACTTACAAAGCCATGTCCAACTCAAAATTGATGGACATGCTCCACCTAAAGAAATTCAAGTCACTGCGAGCCACGTGCTCTAGTGAGTTAAACCTTGCCACAACAATAAATAGAACATGCTGGAGGGATAGATTCCTGTCACGGAGACTCTCCATGCTTTGGAACAAAATTTCAAACTACATTAGGCAAAGCCCCTCACTAACACTCTTCAAGAGAAACCTTGATGAGTGGATGGGTAACAGAAAATACATCCCTGGGATCACTTCATTGGCTCTGCTTGACAGAGGATCAGTTAATTAATCAATGGGGAGGCGAAAGCCGACACACTATGGCTAGGCTTATAAATGCCCTCAGGCAGATAGCCTAGTACCTACCTATGAAAATATGAACCTAAGTAGGCTATCCCAATAGTAAGGAAAAAAGAAAAAAACAAACAGAAACATTAATAAAAGGTTTATACAGGACATTGCAGTTCACCCTTAACATTACATTAAAAACATTATGTAAGAAATAGAAACATATCTTGGCAATAAAGCACTGTCGAAAGTAAATAATTATCCAAATGTTGTGGGCATTTAGCAGTCCCAAGCTCTCTGGATCCAAACATTCTGCCTACTATGACACAAGTGCATTAGCTAAACAATTACCTTTATATAGTTCAGCAGTGTGAGCACTGTAAGTATGCAAATGAGGTGTTAAATCATTAGCATTCCTAAATATCACAATCTGTACTAAGTACAGGGCCAGTAAGCATGGTATAAGGAGCTACATAATTTCATGTATACACTCTAGCACTGCAAGGATGAGCATTGAGTAGTGTCACCTGCTAATGGCTTGTAGGTGTCTATGATTAGTCTGACTGCAGAAAGAATCAGTAATTCACAGTCTACCCTCTTTGAAGTACACTTACTGTGGAGGTGTTAGGAAGAACACACTCACCAAAAACTCTGAAAGTACATTGAGTTAGGAGAGCAACATTTCTAACATTCAAATGCTGTTTTAATGACTACAGTTATTGCCGCTTACTAAGAAATGTATATATTCAAGGGAGTGCATCAAGCATTGATAGAAATAACACATGCAATAAAATAAGATAGCTGTTATTTAAGCATAGATAAGGGAATGAGGAACCACAAATAAAGAGGAATACAACTGCAGTGCTTGCACTCTTTGTTTAATATTGTGTGAGTACATGTGTATCCTAACTGTTGTTAATACCCCAGTCACCTAGACATGTGCTGGCAAATGAGAAAAAACAACTTTCCTAATGTGGTTCTGTTGCTCTTTAAATTTGACTTAATGCAATGTCAAATTTAGTTTAAGCTACCTTATGTAGCACACACACCTGGCAATGGGGCACATTTGTCAGAACTCTGGACTATACTAAGTGACTAAATTCTAGATGTCAGATAACTATCCTTGTGGCACAATGTGTAATGGAAGTGAATTGAGAAAAGTAAGACAGATGAAGCAGAGTTCAAATACAACAGACTGTGGATGGATGGATTAATTTTACAGAAGGTGACATGAATACATATGTATATGCATTTTCTGTATTACTGTCTTGTTGTGTAAAACTCCACTATTCTCAGTATTGCTAACAACATGGGAGCTGTTGTATGTTCAGCTTCACATAATTTGTCATCAACTACAATCAGGATAATGTGCTCCAAAAATTACATGTCTGATTTTGCAAGTAGATGTGAGAGGGGTAAATGTGTCACTTGAATGTACTTCCTGCTCTGGTCATTGCTACATATAGCCATTGAATAAATTAATTTCCCTGTTAGCTCTATTCTCTCTCATATATTTATTTCTAATGCCTTTTGCATTTGCTATCCACTTGGTAGTGCTCAAACATGGTTCACTGTTTAAGGGAAAAGTGAAAAATTTAGTTTAGGCTGCTTTATGTAGTGCAAAGCAGCCTGGTGGCATTGCAAGGCTGGGCTGTCAGCATTCTGGACAGTACTCAGTGAAGAAAATACATATCTCAAGTACTTTTATGTGTGGCACAAGGTGTAAGTGCAGTGAGCTTAGAGAAACAAAACAGCTCATGCTGAGTTGGAATACAGTGAAATGATCATTTTAAAGGGGGGGGTCTGAACGCATATGTGCACACATTTTGTGATATCAGTCCCTGGGATTCATTAACAATCATGTAGGTGTAACACTAAGCCTACACAATGTAAGCATGTTAGTGTGATGAGCACCTCTTAGTAGACAATATGCCACAGAGTATAGCTGGAGTTTTTTTTAGATGGTCAGCATACGGCATCTGCTTTAGGCCTGTGAGTCTTTAAATTGCACATTTTACTTCTTGAAAATCCATTGATTGTGACAGATGGTACTGTGCATCACAAGTTGTGCAATAAATGTATATGCATGCACAGGACAATATAACATCACTATGATTGTCAGATGTACTTTAATACTTCTCCACAATAATTTAGATACTGTCCTTCATGTACAGTGCATTACTGTGAGGAACATTGACATTTTTCATGTTATGGGATGCCATAAACATTTGCTGTTGTACACCAGTGGATTATCAATCAAAGTTTTCTGCAACTTCATGTTGGCACTATTACACACTTGTATTGCCTCATGCTTGCATTATGTGCATTGCTAAGACAAACATGCAAGCAGGACAGTGCACTGCAAAATAATAGCAATGAATTAGGTGAGAATAGGTTAAGCAAACGTGTAACACAGTTGCAAGTATAAACACTGTAGAGCAGAAATAGATTAAATGACGGAATTAATTGAGTCAACATCAGTCTGAAATCAAGATCACCTGCTGACAAATTTAATACAGACATACAAATGTTGTGCATCCTGAAACAATACTTATGCAATTTACTTTTTTGGTTACTCTTTGAGCACAGCACTACCAAGCTAAATTGCACTACTGATGACAAATTATTATCATATGCATGATCTTATCTTGAAGTTTTGAATTTACAATGGGAATTAGTAGTACTCCATGATCTTCTGTGCAGACGTTTGAGCAAAGATCAGTACAAGATAGGCTTTACAATAGGGAGCAGGCACATTAATACAACAGCAGGATAACGATGTGTTAAGGAAATGTATAGCCAACATTTCAGCCAAATTCTTAAAAACATCATCCATCTGGATTCAAACCTTTAGAGCACTGCAAGAAAAAGCTTTATACATGAGTACTATCTAAGCACACCACATAGGAAGTCAGGAGTCCAAATGGAGAGATGAAAAGTCAGCAAGCAAAGGAGAGTAGTGGTGCTGGAATTGAATTAATCCTCGAGTCTTTGTGAGTACTTTAATGAGGCGGACTCCCTTTTCTATAAACTCTCACCAAGGTGACACTGATATACAGACTGTATTTATATACCATATATCATGAACAGAAGTAGGTCAAAAATGAAAAAAAAATGATAGCTGGGTGCACAACACCCAGGATAAAAAAGTGCCCAATCCTGCCAGGTGCACTGTTGCCAGGACTAGAAAAAATGACAGTGTAGAATCCTCAAAATATGGAAACATTCCTACAATGAGGCCAGGTCTAGGGGGAGGATGACTCCCCCATTGTAGAAGGAAGTAGCAGTCCACAAAAAAACACAAAAACTGATAGTCAAAAGAAGACTCATAAAGATGATAGAGTGGCTTATTGAGGATAATGACAAAATTATGCATATGCAAAAAGCCCCTAATTTCCAGACACAAGATATACAAAAAGAGTAAGAGATAAATTAGAGGAAAGAAAAATACTTCTGCAAGAAAAACTGTCAGAAGCTTCAAATAAAAATTTATTTGTGGTCATTAACAAAACAGATTTTTACAAATGGTATATGGACCAAGAAACTTTGATCTGTTTGGAAAAACAAATATCTGAGGAAGTGTGAAAATATAAACAACAAAACCTAGATATTTTTGAAAAGTATAAAAAAGAAATATGGACATGGGAAGGAAAGAGAGATTTGATAAGGTGCAATATTTATGCAAAGACAAAAGCCAAATTAATCAACATAAAAAAGCATCCCCAAAGATATTGAAAGAGTAATACTGGCAAAGGAATCCAGACATGGAAAAGTTCACAATAAAAAAAATATATCACAAAAAGGGAATGTAGAAAAGCAGATTAGTAAGGTAGAAGTTAAAAAATAGACGTTGAGGCTATGGAGTGTCTGCAAAGTGAAGGATTTGATGTAGAAGGTCAAAAACAGGTTACATCACAGCATGATGGAATGAGTTCCCAGAATTAGAAAAAAACAGCAAGATCAGAAGATGTCTGAAGAAGAAATATGGACATGTGAAAGAAAAAGAGAGTTAATATGGTGTAACATCTATGCAAAGGAGAAAGCAAAACTAATAAATACAAAAGAGCAGCACCAAAGATATTTGAAGAGAAATACAGACAAAGGAATCCAGACATGGAAAACTTTACATTACAAAAAAATAACAAGAGGAAAAGTAGAAAAGGAGATCAGCAATGGAGGAGTTAAAGAAATATAAACTGAGGTTATGGAGGGATTTGGTGTAGAAAATCTAATTCAGAAAGCACCACAAAAGGATAGAGTAATGGAACTGCAAATTAAGGGGAAACCAGTGGAATGAGAAGGAATTGGTTAGGTGACAAATGAAGATATTTTGGAGCCTTCCACAGGAAACGAATATAAACATTCACTTGAAGTTGGATGGCAAGGGACGGTACAGGAAACACTGGAAACTCAGACACAGTTAATGTTGAGGAATGCTAGGCCAGTTAGTTCTCAAATGACAGAGCAATGGATGACACAGGATGAAATTGAAGAGAATGTGCCACAGGAAGATGCAATAGAACTTTCTATAGAATGCTCACAGGAAGTGGAAAACAAAATGTGCCCTCAGTTTAAAGGAAAGTGAGCTAAGAAAAGAGTTGCTTGTCTTAACAGAGCTAGACATATTAAGCTCAGTGAAAGAAATAAACTGCAGAAGGTCAATAAAACCCAAAAAGTCAGAAGTTTGATAAAACAAATGAACACAATAATTAGTACTGTCCATAGAGATCCATAAAATATAATGGATGTAAACAGGACATACTACTGTGCAGCTGAATTAATAACTGACAAAGTTCTACCACAAAAACACAGGGTAGTGAGAGAAAGGGAAGAAATTGAATACCATCATGGAAGTATCAAACAGAGAAAACTATAAAGCAACTAAGACAAGAAGTGTCACTGTTGGAAGAGTATAGAAGAGGGAAGAGATCAACAAAAATCCTTAGAAAGATAGATGAGATAAAAACAGTGCGCAGTATTAGAACATATCAGGATCTGTCATGCACTATTGCAAATAACAAACTAAAAATCTCAGCACAGGCAGAAAAACTTAGAAGATATGCAAATAAATATAAAAGCAAAATACAAAACAAGCAATTTATTGATGACCCAAAAAAGTTTTATAGAGAATTGGAGCGCCTTCCGTGTGGAGTCTGCATGTCCTCCCTTCGGTCGAGTGACGTTAAAGACATGCAGGTAGGTGCGAGAGGCATGCCTTCATTGAAGGTTAGGCATCAGACTGGCAACTCGGCACTATAAAAATCCACTACCAATCATGAGCGGACCGGAATTCTGCTGTGGCAACCCCTAACCGGGAAAAGCCAAAAGACTTTTTAGAGAATTGGGAAACAAGGTAAAAGCAATTGAAAGACCACTCAAAAAAGAAGAAATAGGTGCATTTTGGAGAAGTATCTATGAAGAGCCTGTGGAGCACAACAAAGATGCTAAATAAATAGAAGAAGTAAAAGAAAGAATAAGACGTTTAAAGGTACAGGATATGAAATGGGATGAAGTAAGAGACAGCGAGATCGAAACAAATTTAAGAAAAGCCTCAAACTGGAAAACCCCAGGCCCAGATGCAGTACCTAACTTTGGGTTAAAAGTATTAACATCTTTGCATGAAGATTTGACCATGAGTAAGAACTATTTATATATGCACTCTACAATCACCAACCTGGTTAACAACAGGAAAAACAATGCTCCTACTTAAGAGTGAACCTAAAAGCTACCCTTAAAATTATAGACCAATAACTTGCCTTCTGACGGCGTATAAACTATACACTGGCATTGATGCTGACACAGTCTATAGTCATTTAAAAGAAAACTTAATTATGGCAATAGAACAAAAAGGTAATAAAATACAGTCATAAGGAACAAAGGATCATTTGCTGTTAATTAAAGTCATAGTGGAGAACTGTAAAAAGGGGACGGATTTAAGAATGGCATGGATTGACTACAAAAAAGCATTTAATAGTATTCCACATTCATGGATAATAGAGGACTTAAAAATGTATAAGATACATCCTACAGTGATCAACTAAATTACAGTGACCATGAAACAGTGGCAAGGACAAATAATTATTCCAGAGATAAAAATTCAAAGGGGGATATTCCAGGGTGTCTCTCTATCACTGCTGCAATTCTGCCCTTAACCCATTAAGCCGTCTACTTAACAGCCTAGGCCATGGCTATAATTTGGCTCCTAGAAAATAACAGAGTGTAAAGACTTCTCATCTTCTCTTTGTCGATGATTTGAAACTGTATAGCTCATCAGATGAGGAACTGAAAGCACAACTGCAAGTTGTCAAAACTTTTTCAGATGATATAAGAATGTCATTTGGTCTTGGTCTTGATAAATGTGGTGCAAACGCAACCTTTAAAGCTGGAAAACTGCAGCACCAGGAAACATCAGTTTGGGACAAGAATGTGATATAAAAGAACTTAAGCAAGATGGAGTGTATAAATATTTGGGAATTCATGAATGATCAACAAAAAAATGAGCAAATGCAAATAAAACTTAGTAAGGAATACTTTAGAAGGCTTAAATTAATCCTGAAAACAGGAACAAAATCCAAGCTATATAACTATTTTACTCTTCCTGTCCTAACTCACAGTTTTGGAGAGAATGACTGGCCCCAAAACATGTTGGATAGATTAGACAGGAAAACAAGAAGGATGCTTCATGCTTACCAAATGATTTATAAAAATCAGTGCATAGCAAGATTATATATTACCCATTCCGAAGGAGGGATGGGCCTCCTTGAAATTGATTACATGTATAGATCTGCAGTAGTGGGACTTCACACATAATTGCTGACCTCACAAGTCCCAAACACAGTGAAAGTTTTGAAACATGAGGAGAATAAATCTAAGATGACTTCTCTGCTTAATCTAGCAGAAGCATACCAGCATCAAGCAGGAATGGATATGAAATTAGAAGTAGATAAAAATCAGGCAGCAACTGAATGTGCCAAAAGAAAGAATACAAGGTGAAGGACCAGATTAGAAGTCAAGAAATGTGGAAAATTTACAAAATATAGCTGCAAGTGTAGAAAAGTTTTGAAAGAAACTCATGTTGATCAGGAACAAACACAGGAATGGTTAAGGAGACATGAAGTCAAACCAAGAGATAAAAGGTTAATATTGGTGACCAAAGATTGTGGGCTGCATACACGTTGGTTTACAAAGTCCATTGAACATGTGGGAGAAGCAGACTAATATAGGTTTTGTAGGAAACAGTTGTACACCTCATTGCTGGCTGTGACATACTAATGGCAGAAGGACTGTATACTAAAAGGCATAATAATGTGGCAAGACTGTTGCACTATGGATTGTGCAAACATTATAGCATGCAAGTGGTTGAAAAATACTGGAAACATGAAAGAAAAGCAACATAGAAAATTATGAAGTTTACATCACCTGGAATCATCTATTACCAACAGTTCAAAAGATGAATGCTAAAAAAACGGATATAGTGCTGCATGAAAAGAAGACAAAAGTAGCATTGATCACTGAAATTGCCACATCCAGTGACTACAGTGTCTTGCATACAGAGAGACACAAAGTCATAAAATATCAGGATTTGCAAGACGAAACTAGACCAATGTGGAAGAAAGATACCCAGACAGTTCCAATAGTAGTAGGAGCAATGGGTCTTATAAAAAAGAATATGCAATCGTATTTAGATATGTTACCAATACATGCAACTCCATACGAACTGCAGAAGGAGTCATTACTGGGCACATCGTGGATGCTGCGAAGAGCACTTCTGGCTGACATCAAAGACTGAAACAATACTAATTTCATGAACTTTTATCGTACTTTGACTTAGGAATGAGGTCCATTCCTGTCATGGTATTAGAAACACAAATGATTTGGAGAAATTAAAAAAGGAACTCATACTTCTGATAATTCAAAAACAAACACAAACTGAACTGCAAATACCCAAATGAAAAAAAACAAACGACTCCAAGTCACAAGTGAGGTAAAGTTAGCACTTTTGTTTACTTAATTTAGCAGACTTGTTCATTATATTGTATTGTACTGTGTGAATGTATGTATGTTTGTATGGATGGAGTGTGATACACACATATATTTCTAATTTTGTACATACATATTTATTTTATATATATATATATATATATATATATATATATATATATACATACATGTTCATATTATTTAATATACATATATATATTTTTCCTATGTTAGTTTTTTACAAATTTTTCATATCTGATGGTGCTTTGGCAATGTATTTTGTGTTTTTTGCATATTATGTTTTTATATGTAAATGTATTTAACTTTTTATACAAATTTGGGTATTTAGCTTTAAATGTGGGTGGACTGTAGACTCATATTTGATGATGTCATTGATGGTTGCCTATTTAAGTGATTTGTTCTTTTAAAACAAAAAAACAATAGTAAACGGAGTCCGAAATCCAAGACTTGTTTATTGATTATTACTGAATGAAGCGCTTTTCGTTGTTGCTAATGCGGCAACTTCATCAGATTCAATTAATTAAATACATTCAAGTGTATAAATAACTGCATTACGGTCATATGAAAGCCATCAGCTGGCAAACTATGTCTATCTAGAAACTTTTTAAAGCAACAAGTACATCTAGATACAGATTTTAAAATCCAAATTGTCAGCTAAAGTAAAAAACTCTCATGCTCTCCTTTTAAACCAGAGACACATAATAACACCCACTTAAAAAACACGATCTGATAAGATGATCGCACACAAACTGTATATAAAAACATACTTTAACAAGTCTATTAAATGTAACCAATAATAAATCCATAATATTAGTTTAAATAAAACTCAAGTGGAACAGTTGTCCAGCCAGATTTAAATATTGCGCCTTATAGGTTAATAAAAAACATGGTACACTGAACTTTGATTTATCTCATGCCAAAAAAGAAACTATCTATTCTAATGTAAGTTTTAACTTGGCATATTATATTTCTCAAGAAAAACTCTAATAAACACCCATCACTAAGTCCAAACAGGTACGTGAACGGTGTCACAATAAAATCATAACATTCATCTAATCAACCTCTTAAGCTTTAAGAGACAAGAAATATTACAAGCATCATTCAATCCAGGACTTACAAAAGTGTTTAATCTGACCTGCCATAATAGCTCACGTTCTTCGAGCATCAGGTTTAACGGCCCACCTCTAGGATCCATATATATTTGATCAATAACTTTAAATAAAAAGTTATGATTATGGTAAACAACAAGGTGCCTAACTAATGGGTTCTCTTCTTTTTTCTTTTCTATGGCATAAGTATGTTCATAAACCCTGTCTCTCAGCCTACGTTTGGTTTTCCTGATGTAAAAGGCTGGGCATAACTGGCACCTAGCTATGTACATTATAAATTTAGAATTACAGTGGAATTTACCCTTCAATTTATATCTTTTACCGTTAATGTCAAAACTTTCCTCTATCTCTATATGTCTGCACATCCTACAACAATCACATGTTGTCATTCCAACTTGTTTCGACAAGGGACCAATAGTTTTCTTTTCGAGTAGGTTTTTAAGGTTTGCACCCTTCTTAAAAAAAAAGCTTAGGTAACTGGCCAAGTTTATTTGCTAAAGACCTGTCAAAGGAGATAAATTCCCAATTTTTATATAGAATGAGTCGAACCATATGACTGTCATTAGTAAAGACAGTTGTAAAGCTCATTCTAAATTCATTGTTCATTCCATCTATTAGGGATTGTTCTGACGTTAAATACTTAATACTAGTATCAGCTAAGCTTTGAGCCTCGTAAAACGTCTCACTTACTACCCTGTTGTTAAGCAGTGGTTTAATCTGGCCAGTCTGTCTCTTGTGTATAACTTCTACTATTAAGGACTGAACTAGGTGGGAAGGGTAACCTCGCTGTACAAACATACTACCCAATCGTAGGCATTAATTACTAAAATCTAAGTCCAATATAACCATCCTAGCTGCTCTAATAAGTTGTCCTTTGACAATAGAGAGCTTTTGATGGAAGGGGTGATTGCTTGAAAAGTGAAGGAACGAGTTGGAATACGTCTCTTTTCAAAATACTCTAGACACATACCTTTCATTTAAAGTGTCCTTCATTAATTTACAGTCCAAGTAATCAATACAACTTGTGCTAAATTTAGATGTAAATCTAAGAAACTCCATAGTTGAGTTTAAATAAGAAAAGAAGTGTTGGGCTTGTTGTTCATTGCCTTTGTACATGACAAAGATATCGTCTAAGAATCTTGTGTAAAATATAAGATTCGCCATGTGTTGGAGATTTTTGAAAATAAATTCATTTTCCCAAAATGCCATCACCAAATTGGCAAAACTGGCTCCACAGAGTGATCCCATGGCTACTCCACATTTCTGTAAATAAAACTTGTTATTAAACATAAAAAAGTTGTTAGTTAAAATAATATCTAACAAAATTTCTACAGAGTGAATTTCCTGCAATGGGGCGTTTTTGGATTTCGTCATGAGGCTGACCCATTCAATTCTCTGCATATGTGGGATTGATGTATAAAGATCTTTAACATCAATAGTTAAAAAGTTGTTATCTTTGTCAAACCTCAAGTTGTTAATTTTATCCAAAAATTACCAAGAATCTTTACAGAACTGTGGTTCTGACGATATATATTTTTTTAAAATCGAATCTACAACCTTAGCACAAGGATATGTAATAGACCCTCTTCCGTCAATAAGTGGTCTCATTGGTGGGTCAATTAAATCCTTATGGACTTTAGGAATGCAGAATAGTACAGGAGTTTTAGGCCAAGGGAGTGTGATGTAATTATAAGTGTCAATATCGATTATTGACTCAATAAAAAGATCACTAAAATAACTCTTGATACGACTATACGTGAAGTTCACTTCATTTAGTGAAGCCTTAGAATACGCTTCACTATTCAACAGAGAAAACATTCTGTTGTTGTAGTCAAAGTAATCAAAGATGGCTACCCCCCCTCTCTTGTCTGGTTTTACCACCCTGACAAGTGATGATCTTAATAAATTCAACAATTCCTTTTCATGTGGAGTAATATTAGATCCCATATCAACTCCACCAATTGTATGTTCTTTCATGAAATGTCAAAAGTCAAGTTCACACACCTGTTCAAAAGTTCTTAAAGTTTGATGTAAGGGGGGATTAAAAGTACTCGGGACTCTTAGACCTTTGTTAGAATTAGTAGTATTTCCAAATAGAACCATTAAGTTCAATTTTCTTACAAATAATTTAAGGTCAAAAACAAGATGCTCTAACCTAGAAGGTTTACTAGGAACAAAGGTATTCCCCTTTGCTAATAGGTCAATGAGCACAGGGTCAATGCTCAAAGATGAATAGTTAAAAATTTTAAAGTCCCCAGTTGAATTTGAAAGTACATCCACCTTTGGAGTATTCTCTTCGCCTATCTCCTGAACCTGTTGTAGTGTTTGGTCCTTTGGTTCTTTTGATTGTGGTTGAGATTCTTCTTCGGGATCGCACCTGTGTTCTTGATTTCCCGAAAATTTTGGTTAGAACTATTTCTACCATTACCATTGTTTATTACCGAAGATGTGTTAATATTATGATTTTTGTTGCGAATCTGTTCACTACGTCTCACAGGGCTGTCGTTCCCAGCCACAACTACAGAGTCAAAACTGTCCAAATTGTTAAGGTCAGTACCCACACTAGTCATTTGTGGAGTTGGTAAATTGACTCGTAAGGCAGTTGCTAATTGTGCACTGGACGGCTTAGGATAAGAAGTACCAGTGTCATATGCATGTCTGTCTCTTTTAATTTTCTTGACTTTGTTTAATTTGAGTCTCTCTAACAGATGGTCGATGCTGAAAAAACATCTTTCGTAATCAAATTTATATCTCAGAAAATCAATATCTGAAGTAATTTCTGTGTTCAAAACAGAAACCTCCTTAGTCAGGGACTCAATATACATGTTGTAGTGTTTTATCATCAAGATCATTAAGTCAAAACCCTGTTTATCAAAGTCATTAATTCTAAATGGAATGGTGAGTCAGCCACTAGACCAGTAGGGTATTGATGGAATCGTAAACCCTTAGTTACAATATGTTGGTCCAAACAAGAATTGAAATATGTGACTTCTAACTGAAGTTTTTTCAATTTTAACAATTTGGTGTCAAACTGTTTCAGTTTGCCGCTAATTGACTGGAAACTGACCTGTTGGTTGATAGAAGAACTAGCCGGTCGCTCCTGGTTGTAGTCATTCCCAAATGCCAAATTAGAAGTGTTTAAAATCCATTCATTGAAAGCTGGAGCACCAATAAGCCCTGGTCTCAGTTGGAGCTCAGTCCGTTGTTCTTCTGAGCTCTGATGAGTAGCTGTTGGAAGTATTTCAGGAGTTCTTTGTGCTGCCGGAATAGGAACATCGGCAGAATCTAGTGCATCTGCCGAATGTTGGGTGTTGCTGCCATGTGGAATAGAAGACAAGAGCGGTTCCATGTTGTTTTGCCTGGTCTAAAGATAGGGCTTGCATGAGGCTGCACATCCGTAACATCGTGTGATTGTCTATCTTGACTGGAACCATGTTGAGAAAGAGTAATGTCCACTCTGTCTAGCCTAGAGAACAGCGAATCCATACGCTGGTTCTTGGCATTCAAAAGAGTGGTAAGATTCAACAATTCAGATTGAAATTGTTGTGATGCAAACAGGTTTGGGCTCATAGGACTATTGGAAGTACCAGACGCCATGAGAAACAAAAAGAACCAACAAACTAATGAAATTCGAAAACAAAAAACCAATAGTAAACGGAGCCCGAAATCCAAGACCTGTTTATTGATTATTACTGAATGAAGTGCTTTTCGTTGTCGCTAATGCGGCAACTTCATCAGATTCAATTAATTAAATACATTCAAGTGTATAAATAACTGCATTACGGTCATATGACCGCCATCAGCTGGTAAACTATGTGTATCTAGAAACTTTTTAAAGCAACAAGTACATCTAGATACAGATTTTAAAAACCAAATTGTCAGCTAAAGTAAAAAACTCTCATGCTCTCCTTTTAAACCAGAGACACGTAATAACAACACCCTGCACTTTTATCAAATAATACATGATTTTAAGTAATTTGTTTGTGCTGCATTGAGCAATATCTAGCTGGAAGTTGTGACTGTTTTTTCAGTAGGTCCCCACCCACCCTCCCTGTTTTTGTCTTGGTGTTAATCTTGGTGGCTTTGAAACTGCCTGCCCCTCTTGTAAATTTGCACTTGGATACTCCTCCTGGGCCCATCTCATTTGTTCACTCAAAAAAAAAAAAAAAAAAAAATTGTATCTGCTTTTCTGTATTTGTATTTCTTCCTACTTTGTTTTGCTTTTGCGTCATCTTAAAAGTACTCAGTTGTATTTATTACTGCTTGGTGTAACTCATTCTAAGCCTTTTAGTGTAAGCACTTGGGGTTCAGACCAGTTGTTTTACATTAAGAAGGTTTGTGGTCTGCACTGTAGTGGCAGGACAGGTAGCTTACATCCTTCTAAGTTGGGAACTGCTGATTGAGGGCTCAGTGTCTGTTATTCTAAAAGTGTATTAGTTCTGGTTTAAGCACTTGGGCTTCAGGCCAGTTATTTTACATTAAGAGGGTTCGTGGTCTGCACTCTTGTGGGAGGAGAGGCTGGACTCTGCCCTTCTGAGCTGGGAATTTCTGGTTAAAGGCTTATAGTGCCTGCATATTTGAACTGCTTCTTACTGAAACTGGTACACCTTGTTTGCTGTAGCATAGACTAGATCTAGGCCTGCTGAATCTAGCTTTGTCTGTATAACTTGAACACTAATCCAGGCATTCTTTAAAGTATTCAATTGTATTTATTACTGCTTGGTAGTAACTTGATTAAAGTGTAGCTATCATTCTAAGTCTTGGGCTTCAGACCAGTTGTTTTACATTAGGAAGGTTTGTGGCCTGCACTGTGGTGGCAGGACAGGTAGCTTACATCCTTCTAAGTTGGGAACTGCTGATTGAGGGCTCAGTGTCTGTTATTCTAAAAGTGTATTAGTTCTGGTTTAAGCACTTGGGCTACAGGCCAGTTATTTTACATTAAGAAGGTTCGTGGTCTGCACTCTTGTGGGAGGAGAGGCTGGACTCTGCCCTTCTGAGCTGGGAATTTCTGGTTAAAGGCTTATAGTGCCTGCATATTTGAACTGTTTCTTACTGAAATTGGTACACCTTGTTTGCTGTAAAATAGACTAGATCCAGGCCTGCTGAATCTAGCTTTGTTTGTATGCTTGTTATTTGTTTGCTTGTTATTTCCTTGAAATGCTAATTCCACATAAAACGTGGCTTTTCATCACTTCTGTGGATCCCTAGTGATATCTGCATTGCTTACTGTACTTATTTCCTTGTTTTACTTGAAAGAAAGTTACTGTTTGTCGTTTTTGTATTTAAGTTACCTGTAGCACATTGCATTTAAGTTACCTGACACTTGCTCACTAAAACAATTATATAAGTCAGCACTAAAAAATTAAAAGCACTACACCCTCATAAACCCCCCTTGAGTACCTTGTTCCCCATTGGCCCTTTTTTTCCAATTATAAAGGAATTCCCAATACTATTCTAGCATGTCCAAAGGTTAGTTGTCAATCTCCTCTCCGGTTCAGCTGGTGAATCTGGGAATCTTGAGGCAATGTTACAACTGCCTCATGTACACAGACAACCCCTCTCCTCCTCCCAACAAATTCCAACACATGTGAGAGATGCAACCATATAGCAAAACTGGAGGCTAAGCTGTCTCAACTCAGTACTGGCGTAACCAGTCAGAAGGAAAAGGAAACCACACTTACTACAGTTCCAGTCTCACATAGACCTACCACGACAGCAAACCAAACACATAAACACACAAAAACATACTCGGAGGCTCTAAATAAAAATCTGCCTAAGCAGCAGAGACCTCCAAAGCAGACACCCAAGCAACCGCTACCCCAAAACAAAACACGTGCAACACATAGCTCACAAAGCCAGTGTGCCAAACAGTCACAGCCCTTAAGGCTAAACAACACACTTGATACACTTGTAATAGGTGACTGTATCGTCAGGCACACTGACGTCCCGCTCACCAGGCTGAACAAGGAGAAGGTCACGGTGAGCTGCCTGTCGGGCGCTAGGATCCACCACATAACACAAGCACTCAGGTCACTCCAAGGCAAGTACAAATATGACTCAGTCATTGTCCATGCTGGTGTGAATGACCTGAGATGTACCTCCCTGGACTACATGAAAAGAGACATAGAGGAGCTCTCTGAGCATGTAGCCCAGGCCGGTATGACCCTGACCTTGAGTAGCATCTTACCCTCACCAAGAATGATGCCACAATATGAAGACAAGATGATCAATTTCAACAATTGGCTTAAGTATTGGTGCCATTCAAAGGGGATCCAATGCCTGTCAGCCTGGGATGACATGCTCGACAAGCCACGATGCTTCACTAGGGACAGCTTGCACCTATCTCCCCTGGGCTTTCAGATATTGGCAAAGGCTCTTGCTACCCCCATAGTGCCTTTTTTAGGCAAGGCACAAAAGACAGACCCACCTCCATAGGTATCACAAGGGATAAGAAACTAAGAGTAATGCTACTCAACGCCAGAAGTCTAAACCTCAAGATGCACACACTCAAAACTCTCCTTAGCATGGAGAACATCGATATCTGTGCAGTAACAGAAACCTGGTTCAAGGCTCCCGAGAGCACCCCAGCACTGCCAGGTTATACCTCATACCATGCTTTTCGGCCCCAAAACTTGGACTGAACCACAAAAGGACAGGGAGTATCAATATTCGTCAAAGATACCCACACCTCCAGGTTGGTGGCACAGCACGAAGCATCAGAGACTATCCATGTGCAACTAACAGTGGGTAAAACTGCCTTCCAGTTTATAGCCTGCTACAGACCACCCTCCCAAACCCAGGAACTCCACTTGGCCTTCCTGAGAACACTGGAAAATATGAAGGGCTCTCCAAACACCATTATATTGGGTGACTTCAACTACCCAAACATAGACTGGGAGCATTACTCTAGCTCCAACACCCTAGCCCAAAGGTTCCTAGAATTTATAAACTCAAATGCTATGGAACAACTTGTTACCACTCCCACAAGAGGGGAAAACATACTGGACCTGATCATCACCAACATGGGGACTCTATGCTCCAGACCAGAAGTGTAACCCTCACTGGTAAGATCAGACCATAAACTAATCTCACTGGATATTCACATCCCGACCCCACCCCCTGCCCAGAAAACCACAGTGAAAAACTTCTCTAAAGCAAATTTCACACTCCTCAAAACCGAGGTGGAATCCTTCAAAGCCCCCGGGCCTGTGGAAAATACAGCCCAGACCACAGAATCCTTTATAAATGCATTCTATGAACACCTTCAGGAATGCATGGATCATGCAATCCCAAATAAAACCAAGACCCAATCCTCCAAAGGCAGACGTCCTGTCTGGTGGACCCCATAAACAAGCTATACAATAGAAGGAGGAAGCTACTACATGATAGAGCAAAATCCCAAAAAGGGAAGGCATCTCTGATCAGTATTAGCAAAAAACTATGGGCACTCATAAAATCGTCTAAGGCCAGCTTCGAGAGAAAAATTTCACAGGACACTAAGGATAATCACAAGGCTTTCTTTAGTTATGTTAGGAACCTAGGTGGGAATTCCCAGATATGCTCAGAATTAGTCCAAAATGACAAAAAATACACTGAACCCACAGACATTGCCAACATCCTAGCTGACAGGTTCAGCACAAACTCCCCACCAAAAGGGCAAATATCTATCCCAGCAGAGTGCTGCCCCCCTGACATCTAAGATGCTCAGTTAAGAGCCGCCCTCTCCAAAGCAAAAAACACAGCATCAATGGGACCAGACGGTGTCCCAGGCTGCATCCTACATGAACTCCAAGAAGAGCTAAACCCAAACATAAAACTACTGTTCAATCTCAGCCTTACTACAGGATATGTACCCAAAGAGTGGCGTACAGCAATGGTGATCCCTCTCCACAAAGATGGTGCCTCAACGGATCCTGGAAACTATCGGCACATAAGCCTGACTAGCTTGGTCTGCAAAGCTATGGAAAGGATCATCATGGACCTTATAAATAAAGATATTGGGGACCTAGAGACACTGGATCCTACCCAGTTCGGCTTCGTTAAGGGCAGATCTTGCCTCTTAAACCTGGTCAATTTCTTTGAAACAGTCACCAAGGCCATTGACGAGGGGAAGGTGGTCCACACAGCCTACCTGGACCTCGCAAAAGCCTTCGATACAATAGCCCACTCGGGCATTATAGATAAGCTCACCAGCTTAAATATAAACCCCTATGTCACTAGATGGGTTGCAACTGGCTCAAGGACAGAACCCACATGGTTAGAATTGCTGGAGCCATGTCAGACTCCAAACCAGTTACAAGTGGCATCCCACAAGGCTCAGTCCTGGGACCTCTCTTGTTCGGTATATATTTCTCAGAGGTACAGGCCAACATGGAAGGACTGTGGCTGACCAAGTTTGCAGATGACTGAAAACTGGGCACCATAATCGACGCTCCAGCCGACAAAAGCATCCTCCAAAAGGGCCTCATAGAAACAGACAACTGGTGCCAGAGCCATGGCCTCAAGCTAAACGCCAAAAAGTGTATAGTCAACCCCTTTGGCAAAAACAAAGTGCCCACAAATGACCACATATGTGGTAATCCATTAAGTACAGAAGAAGTAATTAGGGACCTGGGGACCCAAGTTGATAGCAATCTCTCATTTGACAACCACGTGGCCAAAGTGGTTAGAAAAACATTTTATATAGCCCACCTAATCATGAAGGGATTCACATCTAGATCAGGGGAGGTCATCGTGCGTCTTTACTCATCCCTCATCAGGCCCATAATTGAGTACAATGCCACTTTTGGGAAGTACCTTACCAGACACCTGCAGCAACTGGAAAGACCCCAAAAGTACCTCACCAAGAGGATCAAAGGGCTTAAACAGATGCCATATGCTGCCCGGTTAAAGAAACTCCGGCTCTACTCAGTGGCATACTGCCTGCTCAGAGGCGATCTGTGCCTGATGTATAAAGCCATATCCAACCTGGAATTAATGGACATGCTGCACCTCAGAAAATCCAAATCCCATCGAGCTACACGCTCGAGAGACATGAACCTCAGCACTGAAATAAATAGGACATGCTGGAGGGACAGATTCATAACCCAGAGGCTCCCTTCACTCTGGAATAAAATCCCAGTCCAGATTAGGCAGAGTCCCTCATTGACTCTCTTCAAGAGGAATCTTGATGATTGGATGGGGGATCGTAGGTTTACCCCGGGTATCACTTCTGTGTCACTGTTAGACAGAGGCACAGTATACTAACCTCGAAAAAGGGCATAGCAAAATGAATTTAAAATGGGTGGCGAAAGCCAAACACACTCTGGCTAGGCTTATAAATGCCCTAGGGCAGATAGACTAGTATGAACCTATAAACCTATGAACCTATGAACCCACTTCACGATCTGATAAGATGATCGCACACAAACTGTATATAAAAACATACTTTAACAAGTCCATTCAATTTAACCAATAATAAATACATAATATTAGTTTAAATAAAACTCAACTGGACCAGTTGTCCAGCCAGATTTAAATATAGTGCCTTATAGGTTAATAAAAAACATGGTACAGTGAACTTTGATTTATCTCATGCCAAAAAAGAAACTATCTATTCTAATGTAAGTTTTAACTTGGCATATTATATTTCTCAAGAAAAACTCTAATAAACACCCACCACTATGTCCAAACAGGTACGTGAAAGGTGTCACAATAAAATCATAGCATTCATCTAATCAAGCTCTTAAGCTTTAAGAGACAAGAAATATTACAAGCATCATTCAATCCAGGACTTACAAAAGCATTTAATCTATCCTGCCATAATAGCTCACGTTCTTTGAGCATCAGGTTTAACGGCCCACCTCTAGGATCCATATATACTTGATCAATAACTTTAAATAAAAAGTTATGATTATGGTAAACAGCAAGGTGCCTAACTAATGGGTTCTCTTCTTTTTTCTTTTCTATGGCATAAGTATGTTCATAAACCCTGTCTCTCAGCCTACGTTCGGTTTTCCTGATGTAAAAGGCTGGGCATAACTGGCACCTAGCTATGTGCATTATAAATTTAGAATTACAGTGGAATTTACTCTTCAATTTATATCTTTTACCATTAATGTCAAAACTTTCCCCTATCTCTATATGTCTGCACATACTACAACAACCACATGTTGTCATTCCCACTTGTTTCGACAAGGGACCAATAGTTTTCTTTTCGAGTAGGTTTTTAAGGTTTGGCTGGACAACTGGTCCAGTTGAGTTTTATTTAAACTAATATTATGGATTTATTATTGGTTAAATTTAATAGACTTGTTAAAGTATGTTTTTATATACAGTTTGTGTGCGATCATCTTATCAGATTGTGTTTTTTAAGTGGGTGTTGTTATTACGTGTCTCTGGTTTAAAAGGAGGGCATGAGAGTTTTTTACTTTAGCTGACGATTTGGTTTTTAAAATCTGTATCTCGATGTACTTATTGCTTTAAAAAGTTTCTAGATACACATAGTTTGCCAGCTGATGGTGGTCATATGACCGTAATGCAATTATTTATACACTTGAATGTATTTAATTAATTGAATCTGATGAAGTTGCCGCATTAGCGTCAACGAAAAGCGCTTCATTCAGTAATAATCAATAAACAGGTCTTGGATTTCAAGCTCCGTTTATTATTGTTTTTTTTGTTTTTGAATTTCATTAGTTTGTTGGTTCTTTTTGTTTCTCATGGAGTCTGGTACTTCCAATAGTCCTGTGAGCCCGAACCTGTTTGCATCACAACAATTTCAATCTGAATTGTTGAATCTTACCACTCTTTTCAATGCCATGAGCCAGCGTATGGATTCCCTGTCCTCTAGGCTACATAGAGTGGACATTATTCTTTCTCAACATGGTTCCAGTCAAGATAGACAACCACATGATATTACGGATGTGCAGCCTCATGGGAGCCCTATCTTTAGACCAGGGCAAAACAACATGGAACTGCTCTTGTCTTCTATTCCACATGGCAGCAACACCCAACATTCGGCAGATGCACTAGATTCTGCCAGTGTTCCTATTCCGGCAGCGCAAAGAACTCCTGAAATACTTCCAACAGCTACTTGTCAGAGCTCAGAAGAACAACGGACTGAACAACGGACTGAACAACGGACTGAGCTCCAACTGAGAACAGGGCTTATTGGTGCTTCAGCTTTCAACGAATGGATTTTAAACACTTCTAATTTGGCATTTGGGAATGACTACAACCAGGAGTGACCGGCTAGTTCTTCTTTCAACCAACAGGTCAGTTTCCAGTCAATTAGCAACAAACTGAAACTGTTTGACACCAAATTGTTAAAATTGAAAAAAATTCAGTTAGAAGTCACATATTTCAATTCTTGTTTGGACCAAGATATTGTACCTAAGGGTTTACGATTCCATCAATACCCTACTGGTCTAGTGGCCGACTCACCATTCCATTTAGAATTAATGACTTTGTTTGACAAACAGGGTTTTGACTTAATGAACTTGATGATAAAACACTACAACATGTATATTGAGTCCCTGACTAAGGAGGTTTCTGTTTTGAACACAGAAATTACTTCAGATATTGATTTTCTGAGATATAAATTTGATTACGAAAGAGATTTTTCAGCATCGACCAGCTGTTAGAGAGACTCAAATTAAACAAAGTCAAGAAAATTAAAAGAGACAGACACATATGATACTGGTACTGCTTATCCTAAGCCGTCCAGTGCACAATTAACAACTGCCTTACGAGTCAATTTACCAACTCCACAAATGACTAGTGTGGGTACTGACCTTAACAATTTGGACAGTTTTGACTCTGTAGTTGTGGCTGGGAATGACAGCCCTGTGAGACGTAGTGAACAGATTCGTAACCAAAATCATAATATTAACACATCTTCAGTAATAAACAATGGTAATGGTAGAAATAGTTCTAACCAAAATTTTTGGGAAGTCAAGAACACAGGTGCGATCCCGAAGAAGAATCTCAACCACAATCAAAAGAACCAAAGGACCAAATGCAACAACAGGTTCAGGAGATAGGCGAAGAGAATACTCCAAAGGTGGATGTACTTTCAAATTCAACTGGGGACTTTAAAATGTTTAACTATTCATCTTTGAGCATTGACCCTATGCTCATTGACCTATTAACAAAGGGAAATACCTTTGTTCCTAGTAAACCTTCTAGGTTAGAGCATCTTGTTTTTGACCTTAAATTATTTGTTAGAAAATTGAACTTAATGGTTCTATTTGGAAATACTACTAATTCTAACAAAGGTCTAAGAGTCCCAAGTACTTTTAATCCCCCCTTACACCAAACTTTAAGAACTTTGGAACAGGTGTGTGAACTTGACTTTTGACATTTCATGAAAGAACATAAAATTGGTGGAGTTGATATGGCATGTAATATTACTCCACATGAAAAGGAATTGTTGAATTTATTAAGATCATCACCTGTCAGGGGGTAGCCATCTTTGATTACTTTGAATGAAACAATAGAATGTTTTCTCTGTTGAATAATGAAGCATATTCTAAGGCTTCACTGAATGAGGTGAACATCGCGTATAGTCGTATCAAGAGTTATTTTAGTGATCTTTTTATTGAGTCAATAATCGATATTGACACTTATAATTACATCACACTCTCTTGGCCTAAAACTCCTGTACTATTCGGCATTCCTAAAGTCCATAAGGATTTAATTGACCCACCAATGAGACCACTTATTGACGGAAGAGAGTCTATTACATACCCTTGTGCTAAGGTAGTAGATTTGATTTAAAAAATATATATATCGTCAGAACCACAGGTCTGTAAAGATTCTTGGTCATTTTTGGATAAAATTAACAACTTGAGATTTGACAAAAATAACAACTTTTTAACTATTGATGTTAAAGATCTTTATACATCAATCCCACATATGGAGGGAATTGAATGGGTCAGCCTCATGATAAAATCCCAAAACGCCCCATTGCAGGAAATTCACTCTGTAGAAATTTTGTTAGATATTATTTTAACTAACAACTTTTTTATGTTTAATAACGAGTTTTATTTACAGAAATGTGGAGTAGCCATGGGATCACCCTGTGGAGCCAGTTTTGCCAATTTGGTGATGGCATTTTGGGAAAATGAATTTATTTTCAAAAATCTCCAACACAGGGTGAATCTCATGTTTTACACAAGATTCTTAGATGATATCTTTGTCATGTACAAAGGCAATGAACAACAAGACCAACACTTTGTTTCTTAGTTAAACTCAACTACAGAGTTTCTTAGATTTACATCTAAATTTAGCACAAGTTGTATTGATTACCTGGACTGTAAATTAGTGAAGGACACTTTAAATGAAAGGTATGTGTCTAAAATATTTCGAAAAGAGACGTATTCCAACTCGTTCCTTCACTTTTCAAGTAATCACTCCTTCTATCAAAAGCTCTCTATTGTCAAAGGACAACTTATTAGAGCAGCTAGGATGGTTACATTGGACTTAGGTTTTAGTAATGAATGCCTACAGTTGGGTAGTATGTTTGAACAGCAAGGTTACCCTTCCCACCTAGTTCAGTCCTTAATAGTAGAAGTTATACACAAGAGACAGACCGGCCAGATTAAACCACTGCTTAACAATAGGGTAGTAAGTGAGACGTTTTACGAGGCTCACAGCTTAGTTGATACTAGTAATAAGTATTTAACGTCAGAACAATCCCAGATAGATGGAATGAACAATGAATTTAGAATAAGCTTTACAACTGTCTTTAGTAATGACAGTCATATGGTTCGACTCATTCTATATAAAAATTGGGAATTTATCTCCTTTGACAGGTCTTTAGCAAATAAACTTGGCCAGTTACCTAAGCTTGTTTTTAAGAAGGGTGCAAACCTTAAAAGCCTACTCGAAAAGAAAACTATTGGTCCCTTGTCGAAACAAGTGGGAATGACAACATGTGGTTGTTGTAGGATGTGCAGACATATAGAGATAGGAGAAAGTTTTGACATTAACGGTAAAAGATATAAATTGAAGAGTAAATTCCACTGTAATTCTAAATTTATAATGTACATAGCTAGGTGCCAGTTATGCCCAGCCTTTTAAATCGGGAAAACTGAACGTAGGCTGAGAGACAGGGTTTATGAACATACTTATGCCATAGAAAAGAAAAACGAAGAGAACCCGTTAGTTAGGCACTTTGTTGTTTACCATAATCATAACTTTTTATTTAAAGTTATTGATCAAATATATATGGATCCTAGAGGTGGGCCGTTAAACCTGATGCTCGAAGAACGTGAGCTATTATGCCAGGTCAGATTAAACGCTTTTGTAAGTCCTGGATTGAATGATGCTTGTAATATTTCTTGTCTCTTAAAGCTTAAGAGCTTGATTAGATGAATGTTATGATTTTATTGTGACACCTTTCACGTACCTGTTTGGACATAGTGGTGGGTGTTTATTAGAGTTTTTCTTGAGAAATATAATATGCCAAGTTAAAACTTACATTAGAATAGATATTTTCTTTTTTGGCATGAGATAAATCAAAGTTCAGTGTACCATGTTTTTTATTAACCTATAAGGCGCAATATTTAAATCTGGCTGGACAACTGGGCCAGTTGAGTTTTATTTAAACTAATATTATGGATTTATTATTGGTTAAATTTAATAGACTTGTTAAAGTATGTTTTTATATACAGTTTGTGTGCGATCCTCTTATCAGATCAATTTTTTTAAGTGGGTGTTGTTATTACGTGTCTCTAGTTTAAAAGGAGGGCATGAGAGTTTTTTACTTTAGCTGACAATTTGGTTTTTAAAATCTGTATCTAGATGTACTTGTTGCTTTAAAAAAAAAGTTTCTAGATACACATAGTTTGCCAGCTGATGGCAGTCTTATGACCGTAATGCAGTTATTTATACACTTGAATGTATTTAATTAATTGAATCTGATGAAGTTGCCGCATTAGCGACAACGAAAAGCACTTCATTCAGTAATAATCAATAAACAGGTCTTGGATTTCGGGCTCTCTTTACTATTGTTTTTTTGTTTTCAAATTTCATTAGTTTGTTGGTTCTTTTTGTTTCTCATGTGATTTGTTCTTTTAACTTGTTTGTCTGAAGAAGTTTGCTAAATTAAGTAAACGAAAGCGATACTTCTGATAGTTCACATTTGATAGTAGATTTAGCAAACGTCAATGCATGTATTCATCTTCATTATCCGATTTACCACTGTCATCTGTATACCCACATCTGTTCAGCTTGTTAAAATGTACATTTAACTTAATATACATAGGTAAGTACAGCAATGGGAAGCACAACAAAGCAATGCAGCCAAATGCGATAAAATCACAAGATATTTCCATGAGCTGTGTGCTTACATTCAGCCGTATTTGCATTTGTTGCCTGGTGCCAGACCTTGAGCAAAAGCAGAGGTGGAAGAATAGTGATAAAAGGGAGAAGATACAGTGGCAGGGTGAGATGGAGGAAGGGACAAAGTAGCTTATTACAAAAAAAAGATAATGAAGGATCGGAAGAATATTTAGCCACCAGGTAGACATTAAATAGTTTACAAAAACAGTAACACTTAGGTAATGGCTGGATTAGAACACTTAAAAGTAATCAAAAATCTTTTTATACGTGTGAGTATTATCTCATCACATCAGAAAGGGACTACTACTTCACAACATTTAAATAACACAGTTGAAGCAATGTGACAACTAAGTGAAATAGAAGGGATGAACAGAGAGAGAGATACAAAGAGATGCCAAGAGGAATAACAATGATATGTAAGTGAATCTGTATGGTATGTTACTTTTACTTATTAAATCATCATTAATGTGTCATGCTCTGTACAATAAAGTGCTTGATCTAGGGAAAGATAATGTATAAGAAAGTGTTATAAACATGAAGGCATTATCAGGATAAGGTTGGCTTACTAACTTTCTCTGTTGCTGCTGCAGTGTTTTGGCAAAAAAAAAGTCTTGTTACACCCTTCAAATGGAGTGTTATTGAAATGTTGTTTATGGAGAGAAATACAGGCATTTGAAGTTAAATATATCAAAGTAATATAAAATGTCAAGTATTAACACATTGACCTACAGCTGTAATTATAACCATGACACTATGCAAAAAGACCTGCTATGTTAATTGTACCACTCTACTGACATTAGTCCTATTTAATCTGTATTCTCACAACGCAGCAGATTTAAGCACATTTGCTCAAATGTAATCCAACCTCTAAGGATTAAATTGACAAAATAAAATCAGCTTTTTCAATAAGAAGTTAAACAGCAGTCACTGTCATTCAGCATTGCTGTGCTATGCCAGCCTCTGTGCAAATGCCAAAGACATAAAGTGAAGGTTTTCCATGGGCCAGTTTGGGCCATTTGTGTTGTGTGTGAATCTGTTTTTTCACAGACTAAATGTGTGAAAAAAAGGTTGTTAGGACAGTGGTGAAAATGAGGTTGGCAAGAAGAGGATAGGAGACAGGGAAAAGAATATAGGAATATACAGGAGGGTGGTGGGAGATTATCATAGCTATTCATTTCTTCACAACATAAATGTACAATTGTACAGGCGATTTCATGACTTTGGAGAGTCACCAAACCAGTGATGGGTGACAACAACAGAATAATGTGCATGGCCAATTTGACCAAACCAAGTGTACCAAAATGACACATAATTGAAGTAGAAAGTAGTGTATAAGGCATATTTTTGGTGGGATAGGTGTCCTTGTCTATTTATTTATTGATCTATTTATTTTTTTTGGGGGGGGTATTGGGAAAGGTGCTTAGGAATGACAGGGTCAGGTAGATAGGGTAGGTTAGGAAGCATGCACAAACATACAAGGCATACAAGACAGATAGGGATGGTGATGGAGACAAAATGTTGGGGACACCACAATTGGGGATATTGGGGATAGGTAGGAAACATTGGAGGTGCACTCTCATCCAGCTTGAGAACAGTGAGAATTTAGTCCTGCCCCTCAAAATTGTCAAATTTTCAGCAGTGTCTCCTGCAGCAGCTCCCTGGGTCAGTGCTGGATGTGGTATCATCTTTGCCACCGGCTGCAGGACCTTTTCAACCCTGCTGATAAGTGTACCAAAGCCCCTCTCCATGATAAACTCCACCAGCTCTATCCAAACCTTCTAGGTGGCAAAATCATCATCTCCACCGGTACTGCTCCTGGAGGGTACCAGTGCACCAGCAGCTGGGGTAGAGCTACCTGTTGAAGCTAATGAGGGATTTTTTTTCTCTATTGTGCACTTCACACTTACTTTTAGACAGAAATTTCTTCCCTCTGTTGTATAGTCTATTTATGCCTAAGCTCCACCAACTTCCCTTGTTTTTCCAGCTAGACCTGAGTTTAGTTTGGTCAGGTACTAGCACTGCCATTTCTATGCAGTTGTTTAAGTGGTTATCAAGACATTTGTGTATACTAATGCATAGGTCTCCATGTTTTCAGGGTTAGGAGGAGCTTTAAAATTATCCATGCTTTCACATAATAGAAGGTAACTTGCCTTGGAAAAATTCTTTAGGGCTTTAGGATTTGATGGGGGCTCTACCATTACATTTATTTCAAAGGAGACATTTTTATGATCTGATTTTACCTATGAGGACATGATACTCAACTCTTCCCCATGCTTGTAAATACTATGTAAAGGATATTAGAGCCCCTATGGGAGTGCAGAACAGCCATTCCAGAGCATTTAAATTTACAAAGTCCAGGAATCTCTGAGCCCTTATGTTAGTATGTTTCCCAGTTTATGGAGAGGTAGTTAAAATCTCCCATGAGTAGTGTGTTGGGCTGAATGGTAAGTGATTCTAGTAACTTCAGATATGCGGAGTGGTTTTCATGGTTCATGACTGGGGACTTGTAGTTATTAATGATATGTTGGGGGATTTTGCCTGTGTACAGCTTGACATTGAGTAGCTGAAGCAAGCTATCCTGCTTGACCAATCTAGAGGTGTGGATATTTTTATGTAAATGGAAACACCAGCTCCTTTCATTTTTTTCCTTTTCAGAGGGTGGTCTGCATGTATGAGGTGCTTACCACAGCCTTGAACCATGTCTCGGTAACTGCCCTGATGTCAGCAATCTACAGGGCGATGAGAGCTTCCAGGGAGTGCAGTTTCTTGTTAAGACTCCTAGTATTGAGCCGTAGTACAATCAGCTTGGCATTAGAAGATAGCACATGGACAAAGACTGGGTGCTAAACTCAGTGTAAACTGCAGCTATCCAACAAAGAGATGCTGTTCTGCATTGACTCAAATGCTTCTAGAGCAGCATGGGGACTAGGGAAGGTTGTAGAGATAGCTATCCTAAGGGAAATTAGCAAGCCCTACAAGTTTGCTACAGTGCACTTTTTCCACTTCAGTGCAGTCAGCAAACCCTCTTAATATAAAATTGCTGATTTTAGAACTCAAGTGCAGGAAGACCACACAATCTCGATACTACTGTCCTGTAAAGCTAGCAGGCAAAATATAATTAAATACTACAGCAGCAATACAGTAAAAATAGTCAGCAAAAGTGCAAAATGATACTTGTTTTTATTTTAGTAGAAAATGGCTTTAGATGCAACAGATTCTCTGTAACTGTCAGGTGAAGTAGCCAAACCAAAGCAGCCTAAACTAATTTTTTTTACTTTTTTCCTTTGGCAGGGAACCTTGTGCACTGCTAAGCAGAGAGCAAGTGCAAGTTAAAATAAAACATATTACATATCATGAATAACTGAAATGTGATGTCTAAACAGGATGCAAACAATGCATCAACTGCCTTATTACTCTCAATTCACTTCAGTTCCACCTTGTGCCATAGTGAAAGTTCCATGAAAGGTGTACTTTCTTCACTTATTAACATCCAGAGGGTTGCTGTCCATGCAATGCTGCCAGGAGTGTTTATGCTACATAAAACATCATAAACTAAATGTTTCACTTTTTTCCTTAGATAGTGAACCTTATTTGCAGGTTGTTCATTAAGTGGAGAGCAAATGCAAATTAAAATAATTAAAATAATACATTATATATAGAGAGAAAAATTACAACATGATCTTGGTAACGATTTGAACCATGCCTCCTGTGAATTAACTCAATTAATTTCAATTACCTATGCCAGAGAAGTGGATATTAGTCAGGTGCATTATCTGTAGTAAATACTAGTGATATTGTGAAGAGCCGTGCATTAATCCCAGGCATATTTGCTCTAGGTAAGGCAACCTAAACACAATTTTTCACATTTTTCTTTAGGAAGTGAACCATTTTTGCCTGCTGCTGAGAAGAGATCAAATGGAAAAAGCATTAAAAGGAAATATTTGATAGCGAAAAAACTGACAGTAATTTAAATGCAATCAACGGGTACATGTGGAGCAATGACAATAGCAAGAAGTGCATTCAAGTGGCATTTATCCTTCTCACATTTCATTGCAACATCAGAAATGTACTTTGTGGAACATATTATCGGACTTGTAGTTAATGAGAAATAGGATCATAGGATCATAGGAGGTTAGTAGGCTATTAGCCCTGAGACTCTTATAAGCCTAGCCAAGAGTTTAGCCCATGTTTAGACAAGTCAGCACCCAAATAATAAGAAAGTGGAAAGACAACAGCTCACGTTATTAATGCTGACGATATATGATTTTTAAACGACACACTGGTATCATAAAATGTGATTAGGTATGTATTCAAAGCACCCTCTGTAAACTTGTCATTTAAGTGGTTTTGAGCAGTGCATCAGTTGTCCTTTTTCACTAAGCTCACTACTCTACCACCGTTTGCTACAGAGTAACTTACCGGAGAGCTTTATTGTTTCACTGACTGCTGTCCAAAGTGCTGATGGTCGTACAATGCTACCGGACTGGTTTGTGCTACATAAGGTAGCCTAAATAAATGTTTTCACCTTTTTTTCCCTTAAGCTGTGAAAGTTCATTTCATGCAGATAAGCAGCACACAAATGCAGAAGGCAATATTTATCAGAAGCATTCATACACCTTTTTTGGAATAACAACTAGAAAAAAACATGAAATGAATCACAGTGTTTATTTACCAATGAAGAGAGCTACTATTGCATTACAATGATACATGCATCCTTCTCACATCTCCTTGCCACATCAGTACGATCAAGTATGTCTCACAATATTAAGACTTTAGCTAACAATGTGGGAATGGAGAAGGGCACAGGAAACAGAAGAAATGGCTTCATTGCTTACACATGAAACACACAATTAATATTGATATATATATATATATATATATATATATATATATATATATATATATATATATATATATAATTTCAAATAACGTATGTATCACTTTTAGTCAATAATGACCTTACCTGAGTTTCCCACATTAACACATTCATACCAAATTGAGTACCAAGATTTAATATGACATCATTCAGAAAAATGATGTGTGAACAAGTTTTGAACCCTGCATCACCTGTAGCATTTTTCTAAACTCACTACATTTATACATTATGCCACAAAGAAAGGAGTATGATAACATGAATTTCTTCACTTATTACTGTCCAGACTGTTGAGTAAAGTGCAACAATGGCAGTCTTTATTGCACTATTGATGGCAGTCCAAATAAAACCTTGGGCGATGAAATGCCATTTATTGCTACTGACAGCTGACAGACAATGGACTGCAATGCCAAATAGTGTACAAACAATAAAGGGGGAAAAAAGAAAAACAATGGGAATCAAATACTTTAAATGAACATTTCAGATCTTTAATCAACCATGTTATCTTGCAACAGGAACCTGTATGAATTTGAACCCTCAAACAAGGGCAGCAAGAACAAAAAATTGAAGAGTATTTCCGGTATTTGCATAGGTGAAAAAATTGTTTGATATGCTAATAATGTGACATTTTATCAAGTCACAGTGAAAGTGCAACAGAAACAAGTTACACAAGTTTACCTTTCTCATTTGACAGTAAATATCTAGATGACTGTGATATTGCCAACAGTTAGGATAGCCATGTGCCCGAGCAATATTAAACAAAGACTGCAAATACTGCAGGTGTATTCCTCTATTTCTTTATGGTGCCTAATTCCCTTATCTACACATTCTTCATAGCAATTCTGTCTCTGTGTTTTTGCATATATCTGTATCAGTTCTTAAAGTATTCGTTTGAATATGGTCAACATTTCTTACTAAGAGACAGTAACTGTGGTCATTTAACCCAGCATTTCAATGTTAGGAATGTTGGTCTCCTAAATCAGTCAATGTACTTTCATACTTTTTAAGTCTCTTCTTCCTGACACACCCTCAGTAGGAACACATCAAAGAGGGGACACTATGAAACCCTGATTGTTCCTGCTATTAGAGTAATTATAGATACTTGCAAGCCATCAACTTCTCACTGCTCATCCTTGCAGTGTTAGGGCATGTGCATATAATCTTGTAGCTCTTTAAACCATGTTTACATTCACTACACAGTGCCAATTATGGTATTCAGGAATGCTAATGCTAATGATTTAACACTTTATTTGCATACTGACAGTTCTCACAGGACTGACACTGCACTAAAGGTAATTGTGTACCTAATGCCCTTACATCATACTGTGGAAATGGTTTTGAGACACAGACCTCGATACTGCTAGGAAAGCAAGACTGGAAGAATTATCTATTTTATACAGTGCTGTATTGTAAAGATTTGCTATTTCTTAAATAATACTTCTAGTCAAACATTAAATTGCTGAAAGGCAGTTTTAATATCTAACATTTTTTTCTTTTATCACTTTCTTTTGACATAGCCATGTCTGCATTTCTAAAATTATGCTGAGTGCTACACACCAGCGTTTTAGTTTGTATGTCATTTGACCACTGTTATTGCAGATGATTGTACTGTAACTATGTGGGAAGGTCTGTCTGTTTTAGCTGTATTAGCAGAAAAAAAGAAAAATGTGTTCTGTTTGTGGACTTTTAACAGACTGAACTCCACAGCAGTTGATATGGCCATTAATAATGGTCCTACTTTTCTAATGTTACATTTATAATTGTTTTTGTTAATGCTACAATGTATTACACAGTTAAACCTATGTTATCTCCATTACAGAAGTGTTATAAGATCTGTGTAGATATTTCAGTTTTACATATACTCCTTTTTTGGAGGGGGTGAACTTGGGTGTAAACACAGTGAGTAATTAAATTTTAAATTGTTTGTGTGCATGCTGGATACAAGCAGTTGCAATTAATTGAGCTCACAGTCATCCTGCCTGCATATTATGTATGTAATTATATGTGTCTGTTTTGTGGTTCATCTCATATAGGGGTATGGCATCAAAGAAGAAATCTGTACCCTGCAAGTTACAATATTGTGGTGCAGAAAATGAAGTCATTAGCTAGACCTTATGTTGCCATTGAGGCGTTCTGTTGTAGAGAGAGGTAGAGGTGACCAATGTGCCCAAGACAGGATATGGCATCGGGTGACTGATGACATTAATGCTGTTGGAGGGCATGGGAGAACTGGACAAGTGACATGACAACCTCCACCCACCACAGGACTGCTGCCATTACTTAAGAACAGGTGGCTATGGTGGCATGGTCCTGCTACAGAATCACCACTAATAGAAACAGAGGCATTTCTGTCCACTGCCAGAGAGGGTTCCACTAGAATCCTTGATGCTGGTGCAGATGTGGATGACAGACCCAAGTGTCACAAGCAGACATTCTAGGTATGCTAGGTATGTTGTATCTTTATATGGATATAGTTATGATGTTTGATATATATATATATATATATATATATATATATATATATATATATATATATATATATATATGGGTTCACTTTATAACATCAAAAAACTGAAATGTCGAATTTCAGTATCTCGAAGCTATAAAGTCGAATGTTACAAATAGCGAATGTTCATAATCGCGAATTTGAATATAACTCGAAAATATGTTGAATTCGTGGTTATGAAGTTACGCTAGGTAATGTCCGGGTTTGTGTTTTGGTGGTGCGCGGTGCCGTGTGTGGATGTAGGTGTTATGTCAAGTAAGTGAGTGTTTTGTAAGGGTTTTGAGTGGGAGTTAGAGTGTGTGTGAGGGATTGGAGAATGTGCGTGTATGAGTGAGCTTTTGTGTTGTGTTTGTGCGATCTCAGAGTTAGTATATATAAGTAGGGGGGTGTGGGGGATGCAGTTGGTTGTGTATGTGTGTTGTTTTTTTGTTTATGTTGTGATGTGGGTGTTGTGTTGTATGTTAAGTGTAGTGTGTGCGGTTATGTGGTTTTGCGGTTTTTGTTTGTCGGTGTTTTGTGGATTCGGTTTTATAGTCTCGAGATACTGAAATTCCATATTTCAGCATTTCGAGGTTATAAAGTGAATCCATATATATATATATATATATATATATATATATATATATATATATATATATATATATATATATTTATATATATATATATATATATATATATATATATATATATGAAGAGAGAGAGAGAGTGAACTGTGAATCAGACTACATTCATGCAGAAACAGTGGTGTTTGCTTTGGGGTGGGGATGGGGAACTCAAATGTTAACTATGTTTTTGTGCGAGAACATTTTTACCTGCACTTGTGAAGGGGATTATCCTCTTTTACTTGTTTTATTTCCATTGTAATATTCAGCAGACTTCTTTCCATTCCTCACATACAGGCTCTTCTGGATTGCAAGCTGCTAACCCATCTGCACATGGTAAACACACATTTGGTTATTGTTAATACTGTATATAAGGTCGATTCAGGTCTATATGACAGCAAAGTTTGTGTTGCTTTAGCTTCTTTTGCAAAGTTTAACATACCTTTCATACATGGAAAATATACGACTAATTTTTATTCCTTATTTTCCTCGTTGTTGTGTTTATTGCTTGTTGCCACAAGTGATCCTGAGAGTAGCACTCTGGAACTCCTACCAATTGATGTCAGAGAATCAGTACCCTCCAATGATGATGGCGGAGATAAAGAGGCACAGTCTGGAGGTGCATAGGGTCAGTCTGCTCCTGAGGTTATGACTCCCACATCTCCTGCCCATATTTTGGACACAGTCAGCATGCCTACACATACCCAGGAGATGGGGACCTCTGATATAGGACAGGTTGATGATGACACTGTTGATCATATTAGTGTGGTTACTCCAGTTGTAGAGCTGGTTGCTTCTCCCGGTAGCAATCATGATGGAGTGGTGCCACACAGGAGGGTTGGTAGGGCTGCTTGGAGGAGGCCTGCTGCCCACTCTCCTCCTGATGCCGGTGTGTCTTTAGTTGCCATTAGACGTATGTATAGGGCTGTAGTGGAGGCACAGGCACTTTCTACCAGGACCTCAGAAAAGATAGTGCTACTACTAATCATTGTGCATTCTGATGTGAGTGGCTCACTGAACCACATGCACAACTCCTTAACCAGGATGAAAAATACACTGTATTGGGCATTTTCTGCGTTGTCTGTTGGGGTAGGGTGGATATCCAAGTGGTAGGGAAAAGACTACATCTTCTATTGTTAACAGATGTGGCTGTGCAAGAGCCTGCTCCTGCAGTAGCACTAAATCCACTGCTCCTTCAGTGATTATAGTGTACACCCAAATGTGGCAGGCCATGGAGATATGGTTCTGGACATAGTCAGGAGGAGAGCTCATCCAGCAGACATCCCTCATATTCAGGTAGCACCCCAACTTCTATCCTGGGCCATGGAAGTAGCAATGCAAATCCTGGCAGAGGTGGCTTTCATGGTTGCAGGTGTCAACACTGAACTGAGAGCATGTATCACACCTGTACAAGATGCCAGGACATAGTGTTAGCACAGTGCTTGATTGTGTCATGCAGAGACACACACACACACACACACACACACACACACACACACACATAGAAAAAAAAAGTTTTTCACTTGCACATACCAACTCACACACACATGCAAACTGCCTAAATAATACTGTTGAGAGCTATTCATCTGTTGTTATTGACCTTGAAGAATCAATACTCTGTTAGATGCATTTTATTTATTTATTTAACCTTTGTTTACCGGGAAAGTCTGACTTGGAACAAAGCCAATTTTCAGCAGAAACCCAGGGAGAAACACTTCAGATGCATGTCCTTTGAAGATGCATGTGTTTCTTTCTTGCACTCACTTCTTTGGTGTCCGCCTTGCCCTCCTACCACCATTCCAAAATCCTGTGTAAATTATGATGACTGTGCCCTGCCCTTTGCACATGTCTGTGCGACTTAGGGTTGTATATATGTCTGATGCACACAATGGATAGCTAATGCTTGCTTCTTCACAAGACAGGATTTATCAATATAACTTGCAGAAGAAAAGTTGTTGAATTCTTGTTCATACTTATTTGTGAATGATTTTGTCTATAATTCTTAAATCCCATTGTATATCAGTTAGTATTGTCACAACAGCAATGGAAGCATTAGCTACTGCAGTCTTGATTCTTGTTAAAGTTTTGCAAATGAGGGTATAATTGACCAGGTCCATGTTTTATAGATGATGGTCAATTGAACTGCTTGATGCACAGTATGATTTATGATATACGTTCATATGCATGTGAATATAATAAAATTATGACAAGGGAGATGCTAGTGACATAACTGTAAACCTTAGAGAAAGGCTTTGCTTAGGCACATATTACATATTTCCATATGAGAGTAATTAGTTGTTGCAGGTTCATCACTTACTTTGACATTAGTAGAGGCACAAAATTCTTTCCTTGGGGGTTGTCCCTGTCTACTGCCATCAGAACATAGCCATTACATAGTTAAGTAAAGGTTGTGCTGTTTGAAAGGAATTGATTTTCCTGTTTGTATATGTGTGGGATCTTAGGCTTTGTGCTATGTAGTGAGTGTGTGTGTTGTCATTTACATCTTAGCCAGGACCAGGGCATACTGTGCACACCTCCTTCTGACAGCACTATCTGCAGCTGGTGACTGTCTCTCAGACTCCTCATCTCTACTTGCTGCTGCTGTTAGTGGCCCTGCCTGTGGTCCTTGAATCTGTGGTCCATCCCCTAGCTGTCCTTGCAGAAGCTGTTTCCTGAGTATTATATTGTGTAACCTGGCACAGACTGCAAGCATTTTGGCAGAGGTGCTTGGGTCATACTGCAGTGGCCCTCCTGATATGTCTAGACAATGGAACCTTGCTTTCAGCAATTTGAACATACATTCTACAATATTCCTAGTTTGAGTATCAGCCTCATTGCACCCTTGCTCACTGGGGTAGTGAGAGAATCTCATGGGTGTCATAGGTGTCATGAGCCAGGTCTGAAGTCAATAACCTGCGTTCCCCACTAGATGCCTTTGAGGAACATCACCCCTAGCAAACCAAGTGTATGTCTCATAAGTGTGCCATATCTGTGATTCATGGAAACTGCCTGGGTTACCTGCATAGACATTGTAGATTATCCTTTGTGTATTACAGACAACCTGACAGTTTATAGAGTGGAAACCTTTCCTGTTGATATACCTCCTAACCTGTTCCCCAGGTGGGGTTTTAATTTCTAAATGTATGCAATCTATGATCACCAACACTTCAGGAAAGTGTGTTACTGCATAGAATTCCTGCATGGTTTTTGTTCTCTCCTGTGCAGTTTGTGGGAAACAGACAATGCTCCTTTGCATGTAGGAGCATTGCATTTAAAACTGAAGTAATTTTCTAGAAGGTGATGCCTGTGACACCCCTGATATATTCCCTGTGGGTATCTAAAATACCAGTAGTTAGTACACATGATGAGAAACATACCTTTGTTTACACTGAGGGGGGTTCTCCACAATTTGTCTGGGACTTGAGGTGGGGGTGGCAGAGGTGGAATCCACCCTGTGTCTCTCAAACATGTCTGTTTCATGAAGTCCATGACAAGCCAAACAAGGTCTAAATACCCTTTCTATTCATGCCCATGGTCTTGTAGCAGCAGCAGTACCCTGATTTAAAGCCTGTTGCACATACAGCATAACTGCAGCAACAACCCCTAACATGTTTCTATAAGTGAATTTTGATGTACATGCCAAAAGCCTACCCTACACTGAGTGTACAGGATTCCTTTATAGCTTCTTGAATAGCTCTGTATTGTTGGATTGGTTAATTAGTATGTACTTCAGCTGTTTATGCTTTCGTTAGTTTATTCTGCCATTTACATGCATTTGGTGGTGGTATACATCATGTAGAGTCAATTAATGAATACCAAATAGCTATCATGTTGGGTCTGCTCTGTTCCTCCAACGTGATTACTAGACTTTAGTAGCTGTTAATGAATCTGGCTCTAAATTATCATATTTGTTTATGTTTTGCCCAATAATTGTATTGAATAAATAAATTAATGTGTCATGCCATGGATCTAATTATGTTTTATTTTGTTTTGTACACCTCCACCCTCTCTGAGTTTTTATTTATTAATTTATTTACTTTTGTTATTTTGGGAGGTTTATATTTTTAACATTCTTCTGTTTGCTTATCTTGCTATTGAAAACAAAATGATCAACAGCATGGAGGGGTAGACTGGCCACTGCAGCTCTGACCACCATACCTCCACAGATGGCAGCTCAGGAACACAGCACTTTGGATTCACAACCTGTCAACATTGCCTCCACTATCCCTGCCTTCCTGCTCCACCTGTGTCAGAAAGCTCTGCCCCAACTGCTGGTGCACTGGTACTGCTCCCAGAGGAATTTGTCATCCAGAAAGAGCTAATAGGGCTGGTGGAGGATATCATGGGCAGGTGTCTTGATGTACGTATTGGCAGGGTTGAATAGATCTTGCATCTGATTGCTAAAATGATGCCACATCTGACACTGACCCAGGAAGTGAGTCATCCTTGAATGAAGAGGCACAAGAGTTTGATTGATAATCCAGTGGTCTAAAACTGTAAACTTCTTTGGCATCTCATACTGTGAAACAGGTATACGTCCCTCACAGTAATGTAATACACATGAATGACACTATCAAAATCTTATTAGAGAAGTATATAATAACATGGGGCAATCACAGTGATGTTACATTGTCCTGTGCATACATGTGCATTTGTTTGAAAACCTGTGATGCAAGTACCATCTGTTCCAAACAGTCGATTTTTAAAAAGTACAAATGTGTTTTTTCACATCCTTAAATTCAGACTTCTCCTGTGGCGCCTGTGACTAATACAATGCTTTCTAGATTGTGTATATTGATAGGTAGGAAGTTCAACACTCAGTGTTAAAACCTGTATGTGTGTATGTGCAATGGTTGCTGTTGCATCGACTTCCCATGAAGAGAATGCATTTGACTTTGCACACAGCTCCCTTATCCCTCTTTTTTACAGAAACATCCTCTCTGCAACACACTGATGAGGTCATTCTGTCAAAAGTGCACTCTCTCCCCATAACAGCCAGATTTCTCCTGTGGCACTTACAACTAATTTTGTGTTCTCTCTTGTGTAAATAAATAGGTAGAAGGGTCAAGGCTCAATATGGAAATCTTGTATGTGTATAACTATTGGTGCTGCATCCACTTCACCCGAAGAAAATATATTTCACTTTGCAAACAGCTCCCTTATCCCACTTTTTTATAGAAAAAAGTCCTCTGCAACAAACTGATGAAGTCATCCGGTCAGAAATGCACTCTCTTCCCTTAAGAGTCAGACTTATCCTGTCACATTTGGACTAATAGTGTGCTCTCAAGATTATGTAACTAGATAGGTAGGAGGTTCAATGCTTAACACAGGAACCTTGTGTGTGTGTGTGTGTGTGTGTGTGTGTGTGTGTGTGTGTGTGTGTGTGTGTGTGTGTGTGTGTGTGTGTAAAATGCTTAGTGCTGATCCACTTCCCATGAGAAAAATGCATTTAACTTGGCACACAACTCCCTTATTCCAGTTTCACAGAAACATGCTCTCTGCAGCAGACTGATGAGGTCACCCTGTCAGAAGTTCACTCTGTCCCTTTAAGAGTCAGATTTCTTCAGTGGCACTTATAACTAATACTGTGCTCTCTAGATTGTGTAAATACATAGATGGGTGGTTTGATGCTCAACAGGGGAAATGTATGTGTAAAATACTTGGTGTTGTGTCCACTTCTCATGAGAAGAATACCTTTCACTATATACACATCTCTATTTTCCCATTTTTTATAGAGACATCCTCTCTGCAATACACTGATAACTTCATCCTGCCAAAAGTGCACTGTCCCATCTGAAGAGTTAGACTTTTCATGTAGCGCTTGTTACCAACACTATGCTGTCTAGGTTGTGTAACTAGCTAGTTATTAGTTTTGATGCTCAATATGGAAAACTTGAGTATGTGTTTCTGTGTGTGTGTGTGTGTGTGTGTGTGTCTATGTATGTATAATGCTGGGTGATGTATCCTTCCCATGAATAGAAAACATTTAACTTTCCACACAGCTCCCTTATCCCACTTTTTACAGAATTATCCTCTCTGCAATACATTGATGAGGTCATCCTATCAAAAGTGCACTCTCTCCCCTTAGGTTAAACTTGTCCTGTTACAGTTGTGACTAACATTGTGCTATCTAAATTATGTAAATAGATAGATAGAAGATTCAATGCTTAACATGGGAAACTTGTGTGTGTGTGTATAATGCTTGGTGCTTTATCCAATTCCTGCGAGTAGAATGCATTTAACATTGCACACAGCTCCTGTATCCCACTTTTTACAGAAACATCCCCTCTGTAACACACCGATGAGGTATCCTATCAAGAGTGCATTGTGTCCCATTAAGAGTCAAATTTCTTCAGTGGTGTGTCTGACTAATACTGTGTTCTCTAGATTGTGTACATAGATAGATAGATAGGAGGTTTGATGCTCAACAGGGGAAATTGTGTGTGTGTGTGTGTGTGTGTGTGTGTGTGTGTGTGTGTGTGTGTGTGTGTGTGTGTGTGTGTGTGTGTGTGTGTGTGTGTGTATGTGTGTATATGTATATAATGTTTGGTGCTGTCCCCACTTCCCATTACAAAAATACATTTCACTTTATACACAGCTCCTTTATCGTACTTTTTACTGAAACATACTCTCTGCAACACACTGATGAGGTCATCTTGTCAAAGTATACTCTGTTGCCTTCAGAGTCATCAGATTTCTCCTGTGGTGCTTATTACCAATAATATGGTTCCTAGTTTGTGTAACTAGCTAGGCAGGAGTTTGATGTTCAACATGGGAAGTTTTTCTATGTAACATTTAGTGCTATATCCATTTCCTTTAAGGAGAATGCATTTAATTGTGCACACAGCTCCCTTACCCCCATTTTCTATAGAACCATCCTCTGTACAACACACTGATGAGGTCATCCTGTCAAAAGTGCTCTGTCTCCCCTTAAGAGTCAGGTTTCTCCTGTGGCACCTGTGACTAATACTGTGCTCTCTAGATTGCGTAAATAGATAGGTAGGAAATTTGATGCAAAGCATGGGAAACTTTTCTGTGTATGTGAGTGAGTAATACTTGATGTTGATTCTACTTCCTGTGAGAAAAAAAAACATTTTACTTTGCATGCACCTCTTTTATCCCACTTTTTACAGAAACATCCTCTCTGCAACACATTGAGGAGGTCATCTGTAACATACTGATGAAGCCATCTTGTCAAAAGTGCACTCTCAAATTTCTCCTGTAGTGCTTGCAACTAATAATATATTAATTTGATTGTGCAAATAAATAGGAAGTTTAATGTCCAACATGGGAAATTTGTGTGTTTTGTGTGTGTGTGTGTGTGTGTGTGTGTGTGTGTGTGTGTGTGTGTGTGTGTGTGTGTGTGTGTATCTCTGTGCAACTCTTGGTCCTGTATCCACTTCCTGAAAGGTGAATATATTTCACCTTACACACAGCTCCCTTATCCCACTTTTTACAGAAACATCCTCACTGCCACACACTGATGAGGTCATTCTGTCAAAATTCACTCTCCCCTGAAGAGACCAACTTTTACTGTGGTGCTTGTGTAATTAGGTAGGAGGTTCAATGCCCAATATGGGAACTTGGGCTTGTGTGCATGGAACACTTTGTACTTTATCCACTTCCTCTGAGGGAAATTTATTTCACGTTATACACAGTTTCCTTATCCCATGTTTAACAGAAATATCCTCTCTGCAACACAATAGTGAGGTCATCCTAACAAAAGTGCTATCTCTTCCTTTAATGCTCTGAATTCTCCTGTGGCTCTTACAACTAATATTGTGCTCTATAGGTTGTGTAACTACATAGTTAGGATGTGTAATACTGAATGTTGGAGCTTGTGTGTGTGAGGGATGGTAAGTACAGAATCTGATGAACATGTACTCCAAAATAACTGTGATCAATTAACTTCTACTGTAGAGAAACATTTTAAACTGCTAGATGACTCCACCATCTGCTTATCCCACTTTTCCTAACCACATCTTCTGTGCAACACACTGATGAGGTCATTCTTTCTAAAGTGCACTATCACACTTTAAAAATCAAACTTCGCCTGCTGCACTTGCATTTTTTACACTATTGTCCTCAGTTCATAAATAGATAGGTAGGAGTTTTAAATACAGCAGTAATTAACTTTTACAACTGTGTGTGTGAGACTGCAAATAAATTCAGGACTGGTTTACACCATTTTTAGTGGAAACATTTTTAAACCCAGATGGCTGGAAATGTTATTTTACCACTCACATCTCCTTGGCAATACACTGCTGATGTCATCCCTTTATAGATTCTGTATGCCTCACTTATACACAGGATTTTCGTGTGGCTATGGTTGCTGATAATGTGCTGTCTGCATTATGTAACTAGATAAGTTGGTGGTTCAAGTCCATCCTTGAATAATAAATAGTTTGACTATGATTACTGTCCTATATTGTTAGCTACCTCACACCCACTTTTATGTACACTTCCACCTATGAGATGTGTTTATAGTTGCACAGTGTTAGACTAGCAAATCTTTGCATCCTTACAGAAAACAACATTTTAGCAACACAATGATTACCTAATGATACCTTAATTACTGTACCTCATAGATGTACTGTGACTTCTCCTAGGGTGCGTGACTCTGATGCTGTGTTTTACGCATTATGTAACCACATAGAAAAAAATATTACCAATGAGGACCAAAACCAAGACAGATAAATCTCCCAATAGATCTGGTATCCAAAATGGAAATAAAAGTAAAAATAAAGATAGAATAAAATAGCGATAACTTAAGATATGGGAATCTAACCAAATGTTCAAAACACTTTAGTCGTAGTAGATACAGCCAATCAAAAATCAACTCATATGTAACTAAATATGTCAGATGTTTGAGGGTAGCTGTGATTGTCCCCCAGATTCAGCAAGCTCTGCACATTGTGCAGGAATAGTGCAGGAGCTGCTGGAGGCAATATGGCTGCCGTGCGATCCAGGAATAAGCTCCAGGGATGTGCACGAGTGCTCCTGCACTATTCCTGCATAGACACAGCTCCTGTATGCAAATTACCTCATTTACAGTTGGAAACCATGCAAATGAGGTGAATTTGCAAACCAGGAAGCTGGCAGCCAGCCATGCAGGACTAGTGTAGTCTGCAGAAATGCACTCGGTTAGTAACTGCAAAACGGAGCCAAGATAGCTCCAAATAAAGGGTGTATATTATGTTGAAAGCATAGAAAACAGTTACCAAAATAAAAAAAAAATAAAATGTATTTTTTTTTAGCTGATTTTTGCTGTTTAAGCGTAGGACTGTTAACCGGCGGGCAAACGGGATCGGGCTGAAAATTTAAAAAAACTGAAATAAGCATTGTATCCAAAAATCACTGTTTTGCCATTATACTCAATGGCAGGCAGAAGGCAACATGCCCAGTGAATAGTGATTTCTCAGTGTGGGACTTGTAACTATGCATTAGCAGGCAATCCTATGCAAATGAGGGGAATGATACTGAATCCCAGATTCTCCCTCATGGCTAGCCTGCATCCAACCATGTCAGTGCAAGAAGAGCATGGTGCAAGCCTAAGAGCTAGCTGACATCATAGAGGTGTGTGTCAGGCATACTGTAAGCCTATTGGGGCCCTGTGGCTCGGGTTTGCCCTGAGCTTAACAGAGTTAAGCAAGGGTGTGTGTCTGAGGCTGAGGTTTTAAAGGAAAAAAAAGTAAACCAGGAAATAGCAGCTCTGTGCACATCTGAGCACTGTGTTTGCATGGCGTGCCTCTGGGCTTAAACAGGAAGGCAATGGGAAGGGAAACCAGCAGTAGGAAGGTAATCAAGGAGAACTAGCATAGCTGGCAGGTGAAATGTATCAGAATCAGCCAATTACACAAGCAGTAGTCCAGCCCAGCACACCACTATAAACTATGCAAACACCTTTCCCTCTGGTTTTTCCCACATACTCTAGACCACCTGTGTACACAAGTGGGGAAATTTTACCAAACAAAAGCAACAAAATGATAGGGTCTGCAGCAGCTATCATAAATCAACATGTGGAAGAGGCTGAGGGTGGTGAGGATGAGAATGCTGTCAACCAACCCACAGTGAGGAGAAGAGAAGAGTGTACAGACCCAGGGTAACCTACCAGGGGCTACACAAACTGGAGATAGTGGAGCGCTATAGGGTGGACAGGGACATCCTACAACAAATTGTTGAGCTGTGCTGGCCACACCTCACACACAAAACCAACAGAGGGGAACCCATCCCAGTCCTAAGAATACTAGCCACAGGTACCTTCCAAAGGCCAACTGGGAATATCATGGGGATCTCACAGGACATCCAGTGGAGCCTTGCTATACTCACCAGCTACATGTACCCAAATTGTCATCATATGTGCCATGCTACACAATATGATCCTGCGGAAACAGCTGCAGCAGGAACAGCATGGGGCAGGGTCACACAGCTCTCCACCATTGCCAAGACCTGCACAGGCACAGAGTGACTCAGAGGAGGAACAACCTGAGACTGCCCCAGTAGGCAGAAGGTGGCATGCCCAGGTTGCCCAGGCCTAGGCAAAGAGGCAACGCATAGCACATATACTGACATGGTATGGACCCAGTGAATGACACCTCTCTCTGATTCACACATACAGTAAAAGGGATGCCAAACATAACACTGCCTGTGCTTAATTATGTATAGGGAGTATACTATGTGCATCCAACATAGTCAGCCCTCCAGCACCATCCTCAATACTGGCACAGCCACAAGGTAAGTCACTCTTCATACCAGTTGCCGAATGCAGTAGTGTGTTCTGTTACTTGTATCTATGGTATGGATTGAGCATGCAAGGGAATCGGGTGGCTGAATAGGATGCCAGCAGATAGTAGATACCTATAGTGGCAGCATGAGATCTGTAACAAATACTGGTGTCACCATAGTAGCCAGTACTAGACAAGGTGACAAAACACACTGCAGGAAATGTGCTGGGCCATGTGTGTCCACAGGACGCACATATGCCAGTCAGGGAGGCTCACATACCCAACAACAGTCTCAGCCAGCAGGACAGGCATAGACAAACACAAACAAAGGCTGTGCTAAGGCCTCTGATTGATGGCTATGGAGAACATCCCCCCCAGACATACACAGACAGAGTACAACAGGTCAGGCAGTGGGATGTTAGTTCTGAAGGGTAAGAACTCAGAAACTGAAATGTAGGTCAATCAAACCTAAGACCTGTAGTACATTGATATGCCTCTAATCAGCATGATAGGTTAGAATACAGAATGAAATGGAGTACTTGAAGAATCAGTACAGTCATAGCAAATGTGTACAAGTGTCAGGTGTGCCCCCCAATCCTATGTAGAAATGTAGTAACAGTCAGGTGTGCCCCCCCCAATCCCATGTAGAAATGTAATAACAGTCAGGTGTGCCCTCTGCCAATCCTATGTAGAAATGTAGTAACAGTCATGTGTGCTCCCCCAATCCCATGTGGAAATGTAGTAACAGTCAGGTGTGCCCCCCAATCCTATTTAGATATGTAACAGTCAGGTGTGCCCCCCAATCCTATGTAGAAATGTAGTAACTGTCAGGTGCGCCCCCCCCAATCCTATGTAGAACTGTAGTAACACTCAGGTGTGCACTCCCAATCCTATGTAAAAATGTAGTAATATGTATGTGTAGGTATAATAACAGTGGAACACAGATTACCTGAGCTGGCCAAGGTAGAAGGATAGATTGTAGCATGTGTACAATATGCAGGTCTATGTGTGTTAGGTTGGTGTGTGTCATATATTGTGTGAGAGTGGTCAATATGTATGCATGTTGAGGTTTGTCCTGGTGGTCATTACCCAGTACTGCCAATGACAGGGCCAAGTTCTCACAACTGCAGTGCCAAACACAAAGCTTCCCAGCAAAACATATTCCAGCAGTAAGCCATAGTAAATGTTTGGAAGTAATATATGTCACCATCTGAAAGATGGACATGGCATGAACGTCAGCCCAGATATACAAGCAGTACACAGGGGAAAGTACCCCAGACAGACAGTGTATAATATGTAACTGTAAAATGGACACACTCTTGGAATTGTACATACAGGTTTGCAGCACATTATTTGAGCTTGTAGTAGGGAATACCGATGTTGTCTGGCCAAACACTGGCAGACCACAAAGGTCATAGGAATGAAGTATTGAGAAACAGCTGATGTCCCTGCACAAGCCAGCATAAGTGGAATGCCCCATGCATACCTGTGAGTCAGATGCAAGTAGTGTTCATAGCACACATGCACCCAGTTCACCCCAGATCCACCCACAGGTCCCTCTCTGGTCTTATCTCTGCTGTTGGGAATGGGTACAAAATGACTCCCACCTCTGTATGGCAATAGCAAAAGAATGCAGCATGCAGAACATGTGTCCCATGCAGGTGTGTCCCTGGCTGTAAGTAGAACCCTGCCAGCATCCACACCACTGGATCAATAATGACAGAAAGGATTGGCATGAACACCTTGCACACCTACCCTGTCACCCCAGGGGAATATAGTGTATTGCAGTATGGGACTGTAGGAGTGACAGAATGCAATGTCCTGCTACAGCTGGCCTGCATCATTACCAAATGGCCTGCAGTCCTCTGCCAAAGGCCTATGTCTCACCCATACTGCCAATGTATGTTATGTCATGGACTCCCAAATAACAACATAACAAAGTCCACAGAACCCAAATGCAAGTCTATGTGGATAAATCACAGTAACATGTCCACCATTTCCTACTGCATGAACTGTGGACCAATGCCAAATTACTACTGGGATGAGTTGATAACTAAATGCATGCCAGATAATGTTTGCATAGTGTATGGAAGAGGATAGAATAATAGGTGGGAGCATGGGCGTCATGGAGTGTGCGAAGTCTGAAACTCAGCCATGTGCACATATAATCCCTGGCTGCAAACACAAGAATGAGTGGCTACAAACCTGCTCGTTAACCACAATGTGAAAGGGTAATGTCCAGAATTATGACCCCTGTCTTTGGGTATCCTGTGTGAATCTGTACAGGTGTGATGTATGGCCACAGCAGGACATGGCCATACTGTCACGTGGATGGATGTACAAGCATGGGATCCTCTGCCACCACTGTACCAAGGTGCTGAACCATTTACACAAACCCAGCAGAAAGTGTCTGTAGCTTCCCCTCCAGAATGGCATGATTGTGCAAGAATATGTAGGCTGCTGATCACAATACTGGACACAGCTGCATCCACCCTGTGTTCCCCAGGACATCACTGCAAGCAAATACCTGACAGTACTTGATGACATAAAACATCACAGTGTAAAACAGTACATATGTCTGAATATCTCTGCTAACACCAATACCATGTAGCAGAAGCAGCACAGACACAATTACCTACAGTAACCCACTATCCTTTGCCCATTTTGACCCCATATTGTCAACCGATCTACAGTTATCCTGCAGAAACAATGTGCTAGCTGTAGGTGTAGAACACAAAACTCTGCACTGGAGTACAATCTACCTGAAATGGATTCACACATTCAATACAGAAGGTCATACTGGCATGCTCCCACACTTACAGAAATGAAGGCCAGGTCAGACAACAAACTACTGAAAGGTCATACTGGGCATGCTCACACAAATGAAGCCCATGTGTGGCAACAACAGTGGACTATACATATCTGACAGTCACAGATGTTAGTGCATTAGCTCCTCAGTACACACCAGTCATGCTTTGCACATGCATTGGATAGGAATACACACATATGTGATTATTTTTACTGTATAAATTTGTCTGTGTTGGAGCTTTTCTCCCCGGGCCTCTACTGAAAATGGATTTTATTCCAGTTAGACTAGCCCGGTCAACAAATGCAAAATAAATAAATAAATAAATAAATATCCAAGGACATCACACTATAATAGGCCAAAATTACACATACATAGATGTGTGAAAGAGATTGACAGTGACAAACAGCCTCCCATCATGAGGCCTGTCCCACCCAGCACACATCCAATTGGCTAAAACCGCATGATGTGCAAATGTCAATCACTGTAGACATCTGCCTCTGGTATCCCTCAGCATTATAGTGTCTGTGGTGCTTGTGCTAACTGTGTAACATGACTGAACAAGTCGGTAGTCATCTAGCAGTTCTATACACATACCTGTAGAATATAAACCTGTATGTGCCTGAGTGTTGTGTGCCTGCCTCTAGATGAATGGGTTATGGCCCATGCACACTCACTGCACTCCCCATTGCCCTATTATGGCAAGCCTGCTGATGTCTTCATATTGAAATACACCTTTAGGATAATAGTTGCCCAGTAATCTCTGTGGTGTGTGCTATAACTGTGTAATGCTGTAGTGTGATGTACTAGCTAAGTAGGAGTTTTAATCTCAGATGTGGCAACTGTGTGTGTGTGTGTTTGTTTGTGTAGGGATCAATGCTTTTTAGGCCAGTCACACTTACTACAATTTCAAATGCCCTACTTTGGCAGGGCTGCCGATGTAATTCACTTTGAAATCCGCCTTTGGGGAAGGAATAGCTTACCATGGTGCATCCTATAACTGCATAATGCTGTAGTGTAACAAACTAATTAGGGAGGAGTTCTATTCCCAAACATGGCACCTGTGGATGTTTCTGTGCTTGTTTGCGTGAGTAGGGAGCAATGCTTTTGAGGCTATTCACAGTCACTACAACCTCCATTGCCCTGCTTTGGCAAGCCTGCTGATGTCATTCAGTTTGAAATACACCTTTGAGGAAGGAGTAACCCATTAATATCTGTGGTGCATACTATAACTGTGTAATGCTGTAGTGTGATAAACTAGTTAGGTAGGAGGTCTGTTCCAAAACATGATAAGTGTGGATGTGTTTGTTTGTCTGTGTAGGGAGCAATGCTTTTGAGGCCATTCACAGTCACTACAACCTCCATTGCCTTTCTTTGGCAAGCCTGCTGATGTCATTCACTTTGAAATACACCTTTGGGGACAGAGTAGCCCAGTAATCTCCATGGTGTGTCCTATAACTGTGTAATGCTGTAGTGTGATAAACGAGTTAGGTAGGAGTTTTATTCCCAGACATTGCAAGTTTGTGTGTGTATTTGTTTGTCTGTGTAGGGAGCAATGCTTTTGAGGCCATTCACAGTCACAGCAACCTCCATTTCCCTGCTTTGGCAAGCCTGCTAATGTCATTCACTTTGAAATACAACTTTGGGGAAGGACTAGCCCATTAATCTCTGTGGTATGTCCTTTAACTGCATAATGCTGTCTTGTGATAAACTAATTAGGTAAGAGTTCTACTCCCAGACATGGCAACTGTGAAACTCTGTGTGTGTGTGTAGGGATCAATGTTTTATGGCCATTCACAGTCACTACGCACACCTAAAAATGGAGAACACTGATAACTGTGCAGTAACACAAATCTGATCCAAGCCTCCAGAGAGCACCCCTGCAATACCAGGTATAGCTCTCACCACACCTGTTGGCCACAAAACCAGGACCAAAACAATAAAGGTGGAGGTGTGTTCATATTCACCAAGGATATTCACACCACCAGGCTACTTGCCCAACAGAATTTGTCTGAAATACCCCCAGTGCAACTAACAGTAGGTTAGACTGCATTCCAAATTGTATAGCTTGCTACAGATCTCCCACCATGCCCCATGATACCCACTACAGCCTTTGAAACATACTGTGAAATATTATGATACAAGCAAACACCCTAATACTGGGTGACTTACACTACCCTGCCATTAACTGCAAAAACTACTTGTGTACCAATACATGTGCCCAACGGTTCTTAGAAGTCATAATTCCCAATGCCCTGGATCAAGTAATCCACAGTCTCACCAGGGGCTCAAATATCCTAGACCTGGTCATTACCAACATGGGAAATTAATGCTCCACACATTTGGGCACCCCATCGGTGGTCAGATCTGCCCATGAGCTAATCACCCTTAACATCAACATCCCTCGCCCACACCCTAGCAAGGTAACCTCCATAACACACATCTCCAAAGCCAATGTCATGCTACACATGTCAGACGTGACTAACATCATGACACCCATGCAGATGGGAAATGAAAGGATGACTGCTGAATCATACATGAAGGCACTGTACGACCACATCTATTCGTGTGTGAATTATGCCATCCAATATTGAACCAAAACACTCCCCACCAAGAAAAGGAAGCCAATGTGGTGGCCCCCTGCCATAAACTTACTGTATAACAAAGGGAGGAAACTGTTACAGAAACGGGGGAATTTCCAGGATGCAAAATGCTCCCTTACCAGCTACAGTAAGAGGTAGAGATCCCTCATAACATCCACTAAAGATAGTTATTAATATAATATACTGAAAGATGCCAAAGACAACTGCAAGCCATTCCATAGCTATGTGAGGAATCTAAATGGCAATGCTCAGAACTGCTGTGAGCTACAACAGGATGGTATTAAATATACTGCTCCCAGGGATATTGCCAATATCCTGGCAGATCAATTCAATGCCAACTGCACCCCCCTCCCAACCCCCAAAGGGCCCATCTTAACATGGATAGATTGCCATATTCCAGTAATAATGGCCACATAGGTAAAATCACACCCTACAGAGCTATGATAACAGCAGCCATGGGACCAGTCAACAACCCGGGCTGTATACTACATGAGCTACATACTGAACTGGCACCTCACCTACGTGCCATGTTTAATCATAGACACATCTCAGGCTTCATGACCACTGTGTGGCACACAGCTACAATTATCCCAGTCCACAAGGGGGGATCCACCTTGGATCCTGGGAACTACATCCCCAGGAGTATGACGTGCCTGATCTGCAAGGCCATGGAATGTTTTATCATGGAAATTAAAACAAAGGCATTGGCAACCTGCAAACACTGGACCCTAACCAGGTTAGGTTTGTCAAGGGCCGATCATGTCACTTCAACCTCAATGACAACTGCAAATCCATATTCAGAGCTGTGGACAAGGGTAAGGTGGCTCACACATCCTATCCAGACCTCGCCAAGCTATTCGACACCATCTCCCAGTCTGGAATCATAGCTAAATGAATCAAGCTGGACATTAATCCCTATGTCACCCAATGGGCTACCAACTGCTGTACTGACAGAACCCACACTGTAAATGTAGGTGACACCAACTTGAGCCCCAGACAAGTGGCAGTTGGAGTACCTTAGGGTTCAGTCCTGCACCACCCTTGTTTGGCATCTACTGCTCTGAAGTACAGTCCAACAGTAAGGGACACCGGCAAACAGAAGTTGCAGATGACTGCACACTGAGAGCCAATATTGAATCCCCACATGATGTGGATATTCTACAGAAGGGCCTTACAGAAAGACATGCTTGGTGCCTGAGCCATGGCCTCAAGATCAATCCAAGCAATATATAGTTATCCCATTGGGAAGGAACATGTACCTGTGAAGTACCACATAGGTGGCAGTACACTAAACACCTAAAGTGTGATAACAGACTACAACAGCCCATTACATATGTACCCCACAAGACATCTGCAACAAGTAGACAGGCTGCAGACATACCTCACAAAATGACCACAGGCCTAAACCAGAAGCCCTAGGCTGACCGTTTGAAAATCATTCAGCTATACTCTGTCACTTACTGTGTTTTCAGAGGCGATCTCAGCTTAACATACCATGCCATGTCAAACCCACAGCTGTTGGACATGCTACACTTAGAGAATTCCAAATCCTTACAGCCACATGCTCCAGGGATCCAAATCCTGCCCTCACAATGAACAATACATGCGGGAGAGATGTGTTCCTGATCCAGAGGCTCCCCAGACTTTGGAATAGACTGCCCATACATGTCAAGCAGGGTGCCTCTTTGACCCTCTTCAAAAGGATCCTGGAAGATTGGATGGGAGATAGGAAATGTACCCCAGGGATAATGTCAGCTGCCCTGCTAGACAGGGGTGCAGGGAAGTAAATATTGTAGGAAGTCATAGCCAGGGAATTGTCATGTCTAGGCATGTATAGGCCTTAGGGGTGATAGCCTAGTATCAAAGCATGACCCTATGAACATATGAACAACGCTGTCCATTGCCCAACCTTGGCAAGGTTGCTGATGTCATTCACTTTGAAATACACCTTTGGGGAAGACATAACCCAATAATCTCTGTGGCGCATCCTATAACTGTGTAATGCTGTACTGTGATATACTAGTTAGGTAGGAGTTCTATTCCCAGAGGTGGCAAGTGTGGATTTTTGTTTGTGTAAGGAGCAATGCTTTTGAGGCCATTCACAGTCACTACAACCTACATTGCCCTTCTTTGGCAAGCCTGCTGACGTCATTCACTTTGAAATACACCTTTGGGTAAAGAGTAACTCAGTAACCTCTGTGGCACATGCTATAACTGTGTAATGCCGTAGTGTGATGTACTAGTTAGGTAAGAGTTTCAGTACCAGGCATGGCAACTGTGAGACTTGGTGTGTGTGTGTGTGTGTCATTCGTATCCTGTGTGGAGGTGGCTGTTAGTGTGTAACAACTGGACTGATTGTGGAGTTGGTTTTGCAAATTTCTTATTTGGTGGGCCTATTATATGTCACAATGTCCGCTTTCCAAGGATAACAGATGTTAAACAGCAGAGGGGCTGGGGTAGACAATCCATACCCTTACATGTGACATCAAGGCCTGGCAAACAATTTATGCAACCCTTGTATTACCCAGAGAACACTCTCAACCCATGTCTCATACACAAACACACTCGGCTAGGCAACAACCACTAATTTGGTAGTTCCCTGCATATTGCCCACAGATAGTAACCATGGTGTTATTGCAGTGGACTACAGAGGGCACAGCACCCTGTCCAATCCCTACAATAGGCACATAATTGCATACAGTGCTCCTTCACTATGTTCCCTACTGGACACCTGCAACAACTGTAGTGCCAGCAAATGTAACCCACAAAGGACATACCATGACTTATGCACATGCCCTGTATGGACAGATGCCACTGACACCAGGGAATACATGTACCATGCTGTCACTGTAGGTGCAGGGTCAACCTGGTGTCCATTGCCAGTTCTCACCACATGAGGCCAGGAATGGCACATCTGATGATAACAATCTGTATAGAGAACACTCCCCAGACACCCCAGGTACACTTCCACATGTCACAGAACATGCATGTGGTACGTTTTCACATTCCAGATGCTGTCCATTTCATGAACTATAGAACACATACATGGCAAGCATAGCACAGCACTGGCCACCCACAATAGTAACCCAGATGACTGGATGATGAATACAATACCCACCTGTGTGGGCCAATCCAGACACTACACCACTGAGCCGCACTGCAGACCATTTTCATGTGACCTGATGCCAAGGTATACCCTTTACCTAGCCTTGTACAGCCTTCTGATACAGTCAACCACTACACACCTGTGAAGCAATGCACCTATGTATGTCAGTACTGGCAACCTGTGCCTGTGTTTGTATGAAGTATAATGATTTGGATGCCATTCACACTCACTACACCTCCCATTGGCCTACTGAAGCATGCCTTCTGATGACAGACACCTTGACATATCCTTTTCCCATGTGTCATCCTGATAATCTCTGTGGTGCAAGTGATACCTGTGTATTACTGTATTGTGGCAAAATAGCTAGTTAGGAAGTTTAATCCTGGCCCTGCCAATTGTGATAATGTGTGTGAGTCCCTGAGAGAGTGTGGCTGTGTTGACCTTGCCCTTCTTTGGCAAGCCTGCTGATGTCATTTACTTTGAAATACACCTTTGGGGAATGAGTGGCCCAGTAATATCTGTGGCATGTCCTATAACTGTGTAATGATGTAGTGTGATATACTAGTTAGGTAAATTCTATTCCCAGATATGGCAAGTGTGGATGTTTATGTGTGTGTTTGTGTAGGGAGCAATGCTTTTGAGGCCATTCACAGTCACTACAACCTCCTTTGCCCTTCCTTGGCAAGCCTGCTGATGTCATTCACTTTGAAATACACCTTTGGGGAAAGAGTAGCTCAGTAATCTCCATGGCACATGCTGTAACTGTGTAAAGCTGTAGTGTGATGTACTAGTTAGGTAAGAGTTCCAATCCCAGACATGGAAACTGTGAGATTTGGTGTGTGTGTGTCATTTGTATCCTGTGTTGAGGTGGCTGTGAGTGTGTAACAACTGGACTCATTGTGGAATGGGTTTTGAAAATTTCTTATTTGGTGAGCCTATTATATGTCACAATGTCTGCCTTACAAGGATAACAGATGTCAAACAGCAGAGGGGCTGGGATAGACAATCCATACCCTTACATGTGACATCAAGGCCTGGCAAACAATTTATGCAACCCTTGTATTACTCAGAGAACTCTCTCAACCTATGTCTCATACACAAATACACTCGGCTAGGCAACAACCACTAATTTGGTAGTTCCCTGCATATTGCCCACAGATAGTAACCATGGTGTGATTGCAGTGGACTACAGAGGGCACAGCACCCTGTCCAATCCCTACAATAGGCACATAATTGCATACAATGCTTCTTCACTATGTTCCCTACTGGACGCCTGCAACAACTGTAGTGCCAGCAAATGTAACCCACAAAAACATGCCATGCCTTATACACATGCCATGTATGGACAGATGCCATTGACACCAGGGAATACCTGTATCATGCTGTCAGTGTAGGTGCAGGGTCAACCTCGTGTCCATTGCCAGTTCTCATCACATGAGGCCAGGAATGGCACATCTGATGATAACAATCTGTCTACACAACACGCCCCAGACACCCCAGGTTCACTTCCACATGTCACAGAACATGCATGTGGTATATTTGCACATCCCAGATGCTGTCCATTTCATGAACTATAGAACACATACATGGCAAGCATTGCACAGCACTAGCCGCCCACAATAGTAACCCAGATGACTGGATGGTGAATACAATACCCACCTGTGTGGGCCAATCCAGACACGACACCCCTGAGCCACACTGCAGACCATTTTCATGTGACCTGATGCCAAGGTATACCCTTTACCTAGCTTTGTACAGCCTTCTGGTGCAGTCAACCACTACACACATGTGTCAGAACTTGCAACCTGTGTCTGTGTTTGTGTGGAGTATAATGATTTGGACACCATTCACACTCACTACACCTCCCATTGGCCTACTGAAGCATGCCTTCTGATGACAGACACCTTGACATACCCTTTGCCCATGTGTCATTCTGATAATCCCTGTGGTGCATGTGATACCTGCATATTACAGTATTGTGGCAAACTAGCTGGTTAGGAAGTCTAATCTTGGTCCTGCCAACTGTGATAATATGTGTGAGTCCCTGAGAAAGTGTGGCTGTGTTGACCTTGACACTTGTTTATGTGGACAGGCATGTGTATTGCACCTACCTTATCCATCCTTTACCACTGTTGCAGATGTCACTTACCATCGAATATACATTTGGACATCTTCCCAGCATGTAAGCTCTGTGGTGCATGCAATAACTGCATAGACATGTGATAGCAATACATAGTCAGGCAGGGGTTTGAAACCCCATACTGGTAATTGTATGACACAAACATGCTTAGGTTTAACTATCTCTCCCCCTTCCTGTCTTACTTTGTCTCTGTCTGTCTCTCTCACTCCCTCTCTGGTGGATGTGGAGAAGTACACCTGCTTTGCTCAGGCAGCAGCTTTTGTTTTGTAAGTGATGCTCATGATCATCTGATGGTCTCTGCACAAGTTTCAGTACACTAGCTGATTGCATGTGGAACAGCTGTAGTAACATTACCATAGCCAATTGCATGGAAACACACTCCTATAATTAGGAACATCATGTGAGTATTGGACCTTTTCATTCACTATGAGCAGGACCTCATGTCAGTGTTTGGCAAACAGTAACACAGATGGTAGTGAGGATATACCTCTAACAACATACACTGTGGAGACAGGCCAACAAACAGGAGGGGGATGTTCCAGACATGACTGCAGAATGTACGTTTTGCTCTTCTGCATTTAAAGAAATTTTGGTTTAACAGGGTTTGTGTGGATATGGCTGGTCTACATGATTTAATACCTGTCATGACAGTGTTATGCATTTGAGTAAACTCCCACCTGTAGGATTATCTGCAGACTGGCCAGTGTTTGGAGTCTTATATTTCTTGTGTTACTTACAGATCATCTATCTTAGAACTGCAGAAGCAAAGTCTGAGGATTGCAGTCAGTACATGGTGACAGCCATGAGAGTTACTGACTTCATATCCCTCATAGGACATATGTCATAGCAAACCGTGTTACAACAGTAAATGTATGAGTGTATCATAGCAACATGCCAATATTGGCCCAGTGTTTGTGGCTCCAGCCACAAGTCTGTCAACCTTTGTACATATGTCATGCAGTTAGAGGCACATATGTTCTGTACACCATTATTTATTGACATTATACCTGATAATAAGCCAGTCAGATATCAGACTGCTAGACATTTTATGTATAGTAGGGGTTATTTCTGAGGACATAACCTGGGCATTCTGTGGCTGTGTGTATAGTACTGGTGACTGTGTACTTATGGTGATTGTTGACAGTATGTGTATTGTGAATATGTACCTTGGCCTGTGTACAGACTGTGGTAGATGTCATTGTTCTTGGTCCAGCTCTATCTGAGGCTACATGCTGCTCCAGTGGATGGTACCCTATCAGCTCACATGTTTGTAGGGCCAAACACACACATGTCCCATACCACAGACAGGCATTGGACCACATTGTGTCGTGACCCAGTATATGTAGGGTTAGTGTGTTAGAGTGCCACATATGAGGATGGTGTTGATCAGACAGTCCATATAGTGTAATATTAAGCTTGCGTACCATATGTGGCTGTGGCTGTGTTTACATTGTTGTGGGTATGCACTGTTACACAGGTGTCTGTTACTCTATGCTGTGACATGCCTGTAGAGCCTGCTATATTTGCAGGTACATGTGTATTCCCCCATACGAAATGTAGGCCAGTGTTGTAGCAGTCTGCCTGTAGTTTGCACAGTGCTTTATTACATGCCTAGCAACTTAGTGTAATTACCCAGTGTGATGTGATGTCCAGATATTTGCAAGAATTACTGCTGCTGGGCCACTATAACTGTTGTGCATTTCCAACAAAGGAGTGGGATGCTGTGGCCATGTGATCTCTGCACCACCAGTTATTATGTGCCAGGACAGACAAGAGAATTTGAATGCATAAACTATGTGGGCATATGTAGCCCTGTAGTTACGTTATATACCCATGTACATGGCTGTTGGTCCACATGTCTCACACCAAGGGGATCTGTGTTTACCTCTGGACTGACCAGAGAGTGCCAGACTGTCCACATATATTGGAAATATCACTGCTGTAGTCCACAGGATCATTACTGTGCTATCAGTGGTACCCTGATGTCCTTAGGATGTCTGTTAGTTAACAATGGTGTACATGTCAATAGCAGATGTGACCTCCCACACACAACATGTCTGTTAAGACAACCCCTGTTACAGTAGCATAGAGTCTACATATATACCTGCAATACATACATAACATCCCCTTGCACTACGAGGTTGAGACTATTGGTGCTGAGGTAGGACTCCACTCCATGTTCTGGACATATGGTAAACATATATATATATATATATATATATACATATATATATATATATATATATATATATACCTATATAGATATATAGACATATACATATTTACATACATATATGGATATATATATATATATATATATATATATATATATATATATATATATACACAAACACACACACACACATATATATATATATATATATATATATATATATATATACATATACACATCTATATATGTCTTCACATATACAGATATATAGATATATATGCACATATAGTTATAGATATCTACATATATATCAACATAAATAAATATATGTATATATGTGTACATATATATATATATATATATATATATATATATATATATATATATATATATATATACAGAGAGATCTATAAATGGCCATATATATGATAAAAAAATTTCGGATGGGGTTAATGCATATATAAAAAATTTAAATAATTTATTTTTTGTAAAATTTTAAAAAGGGGGTTAAGGCATTTTACCATTTTTAAGGGGTTTAGGGGTTTATAACCAATTTATTTGTCTTTTAAAACCCATTCCCGTTGTTTTTATACCTTCCCAGGAGGGGAAATTCCACACCCATTGAAAACTGAAAATGAATTTTAATATAACAAACTTTTATGTGTGCAACAGTAAATTATCCCTAAATTAGTATTTTCAATTGTGAATTTTTAAAACAATTTTTCCCCAATTATTAAATAATATTATTGACAGTTTTATTTTGGGGAAAAAAATTTAAATTGTAATAAAACCCCCTGTTGGGGACTTATTTCCCAGGGTTTCCTGGGTTCAAGAACCTCAAAGGGCTGTTTAAATTTTGTTGCGGGGAAGAACAAGGGCGGGTTGGGATCCCGGGGTTAAAACCATTTTTGGGGGAAAGCTTTTGCATTTTTGGGGCAGGGGTTTTGGGAAGCGGTTTGTTAAATTTTCCCACCAAAATGGTGTTTCCCACACCCTTCCCCACTTACCAGTAAACAAAATGGGGGCTTGGGTTGTTATTTCAGGCAAATGCCGGGACACCTGGCCTTTAAGGGGGAAAATTGGTTTCAGCCCTGGGTAACCGGGGTGTTTTAATCCCGTCGGGGGATAATACCAGGTAAACACCCCTTTAAAATCCCAGGTAAATTGCCCCATGTCCCCCATAAAAAATGTGTTGGGGCTTACGGGGTAAAAGGGTGAGTCCCTGTTTGGGAAAACCCCCTTGGGGTTATACCAACACCCTTTCCATTTTAATGGGGTTTACTACAAAGGGTATTTTTATCCCCAAGGGTTAGGGTTGCAGTCCACCCCCTGGAAAAAGGGGTTTTGTACAGGGGTTTGGTTCTCTTTTGGGGCAGTGTTTTTCCCAAAAGGGGCCAATTTAATTAAATAAAAAACACCCCCAGTTTTAGGGATTATTTATTTTGGGTTCCCTTGGAGTTTACAATATACCCTACTTTTGGGGATTGCTTTGAAAAAATTTTCCCTGAAACTTTGGGGATGGCAATTGTATTGGGCCGGGAAAATGTGTAATGGTTGGGTTTGTCAGATGTCATCGGGGTTCCCATTCATCCTATCCAAGGGGGGTTGGGGCGGGGTTCTGTAAAGGTCCCCTGTACAGATGTCCAATGTAGGTACCACTTAATAACCAAAAGGAACTGAAACACTTTTCCGCCCAGTTTTATAATGTCGTGGCACCACCTGAAACCCCACTTTGGGGGCCCCACCCCTACAATTTAAAGAACTGTTGGGCCCAGGTCCCCAAAGGCCTCCTGTTTTGTTTGTTATAATGAATGGAGCACCTAGTTTTGGGGGCCCCATTTTCAACCATTCATCCCCATTACCATTGTAATGGCCTGGGGACGGGCAGGTCATGAAAACCCGGGAACACCCCCCTCACCCCCATCTTTGGGGGAAATTAAACCAACCCCCTCAGTAGCACCCCATCCCAAAAAAGGAAAGGGTCTTAGAGGTTCCAAGTGGTTTGTGTTTTGAAATGTGGGGGAAATTATAGGTTCCTAAAACACCCACCATTTTTAGTGTGGTGGTGGGCATTCAGGTCCTTTTTAGGTTCCCCCAAAATCCGGGTTGCACCCAAACTGTTTTTAAAAAGGGTTGTACCGGGGATATGTTTTGGGGCAAGGGGTTTTGGGCCTTGTGAATATGAACAGCAGACCACCTCCTTTACAATTCACCACAAAAAAAAATTGGGATAAATTTGGGCCCAAAATATAAAATGATAACCCTAAAATGCATCATGGCTTAAGCTCCCCTTTTACCGGGGAAAAATTGAAAGCATTTAAAAATTTATGGGGGGACAACTTTGGGTTCCGGGCATAAAATTTCCACGGGGGTTGGGTCGTAAACCTGTCACCAGGCCCCCTTTTACCTGTCCCTGAAAATTTTAGGGAAATGCCCCAAAATTACAGGAAACATCATATCCCCCCGGGGTTTGTTTTGTTGGGGCCCGGGCCTAGGGGGGCCATTTTTTGGACCCCAGGGTTGTTGGGGGTTAAAGACTGATACCCCCAGGTTTGGTTTTGGGGGTTGGGGTTTAGGTTTTTTTAAGGGTGTGTGGATGCACACAGTTTGCCATTCCCTTCCCCCTTTTCCCAATTGTTTCCGGGGGAAGCTGCAGAACCTTTAACCTGGAAAAATTTGCGTTTAAAACCACCCCCAAAAAGGGATGTCCTGCCCAGGGTTCCAAAGGGATGTGGAAAGGTGATATCTTTTTCCCCCGGGGAAGGGGTTGACATAGGTTGCAAAAACCCAGGCCCCCCGGGGGGATTTTCCAGGGCCAGGCATTGGCCGGGCTGTTTGTGGTTGGACACCCCCTGGGGGGGTCCCCCTCCCAAACCTTTGGGAAAAGCGCGGGTTCCTTGCTGCCACTTTCCCCTCCAAAAAAATTTGGTTTTGGGGGCCCTCCCATGCTCCATTGCCCCACTCCCACCACTGCTTAAAGCTTTAAACCATTTGTGACCCCCCATTTACCACATCCTTTGGACCCTGTATAATCAGGGCACCGAAATTTTGTTGCCCCTTACAATGAAAATCGGGGTTGGGGAAAGGCCTCAACCCTGTTGGTTTAACCGGGTTCCATACATTTTGCCCCCCCAGGGGAAGGGGGGTGAAACTTTTGGGCATTGGTGGTGTGTGGATTTCCCCAGGGGTTTTTTGAAGGGGTTAGAGCCCCCCGTTCTGCCATGGGGGCCCTTACGGGCATCTGGCATGTGCGTTCCAGAACAGGAGGCCTGCCAAATTCCGGCATTGCCACCCTCCAATTTTCCCTCGGGCCAGGCCCCCTGGGATGGGGTATTTTGGGTGTGACTGGGGTGGTGGGGGGTTTGGGGATGTAAAATTTTTTGTATGATTTTTTCCTTGAAAACCCCCGGGTTGTAACCCACCATAAAACCTTTTTCCCATGCCTGTTTTGGGCCCCCAAAAATCAGGATTTGCTTTCGGGAAAAAGGGACCTCCCCACCTCGCCCCTTTTGGGGGAAAAACAAAAATGCCTTTAAGATTTTGGCATTTTTCCGGGGATATCCCGGGACCCCCAACACACACCCACCCCAACACCCCCAACACACACCAAAACCACACTTCCCCTTGAAAACCCCAAATCCCCCTGTCCCTTTTGCTTTCCCAAATTTTTATTTTTACCCTGAAAAACATTAATTTTATTAATAAAAATTTCAAATGTATCATTTCCTTCTAAATTGCCTAAACAAGGGGTTCAAAAAAACAGGGGAACCTGACCCATTCCCCTTTAAAAACAAAAAATTGGAAAAAGGTTTTAAAACAAAGGACCACCCCACCAAAAACCCACCCCAACCAACACAACACCCCCAAACACACCACCAAAACACCCCATTCCCAATTTTAAAACCCCTTTCCTATTTTAATTTTCCCAAGTTTTTCTTTTGCCCCCAATTATTTTGGGGAAACTTAAATATTCCCAATCATTTTTTTATAATTCCCAATTTGCCTGAAAGTGTCCAAACAGGGGTTTTACCCCTTTCCCCTTTTTGTTTGTTTGGGAATTTTAAAAAGGATCCGGGTGTCTAGTTTCCCCCCGGGTTTTATGTCCAGCCCTTAATACATGGCCCCTAGTTACTACAGCAATTTCCTGGGTTCTTTGTGTCAGTATGCCCTTTTTTACTTTTTATTAAAAAGGGGAATTTTTTGGAACATTGGGGGCAAACCCCAATCACCGGGGTGCATACTTTGGAACCACCCAAACCCAACCCCTTTTCATGCCATCAACCCCTTTTAATCCACCAGTTGCCTTTAAGAAAAATCCCCCAACAAACCTGGTTTTAGGTTGCCAAAGTTTTGTAAGGGGCCCTTTTTTTAATCGGGAAACATGCATAACATATGGTACTCAACAGCATGCAGTGCAGCTATAGTCAATCCATGCTAGCAACAGTATACATGTGTGTGATGCATGGGCTGTGTTAGTATGTGATGCCTTTTCCCCTGGAAAACACTGCACCCATGTACACAGTATTGCTGTGCACCTGTTCTGCACCCTGCCATGTACTGTGCACCATACCTTACAGGTGTATACACCATTGTGTATACCACTGCTGAATGTGTATTACTATGTCAGTTATGTCTGCTCTAATGCTCACAGCTGCTATGTGTTTGTTTGACACATACCTGGGAAGATATGTGGACAGATGTCATTTGTGAATGCCTGATGTCTGATTTACAGATGTTATCATCAGCAGTGTATGTATGACCAATACGATACTCTTACACTGACAACCGTCAAACCTTACACTGACTATGGGGACATCCTTATTGATATGACACCCTCTTCTTTGATATGCCATGGGACCATATTACTGCATATGTTAACATTGCATGAGCCTGAAATGATATGTGATACATGTCCTGTACAATCAAATGCAGTGTCTAACAAATGGGTTAGTTGTGATGATGCTGACTGAGATGCATACACTTCGTGGGTGCATATGTGTGCACGCCCTTATCATGACAGTTTGTTGCACCTATTGTTATGTCTACTACAGCAGTCACTATTCCTGGCAGAGGTATACTAGCATGGGACATCTGCATCTGCCAGTATATGGTCAGTCTGCACTACATATGTCCCCCAACTCTGTATGATTGCAAGGTCAACTCATGTGCACATCCATTGGAGTTCACACACTGCCGTCACTATTGCTGTGGAGTCAGGGTTACATCTGCCACAGTTCCTGACCCTGACTGTGTGGAGATACAGCCATTTGTAGCATCCTGTGGATCCCTGTTGAAGTGCACTGGTGTGTCATGATGACAACCCCTCTCCACCTTCAGCCTTTTTGCAGATGCTTGACAACTATGGCCTACACATGTGTGTCCATTTGCAATTTCCCAAACACCACATGTAACAGCCTATTCCCAGCTAATGAATGGCAAACATACAGGTGTACACTGGCAATAGCATGGTACAGTTGGGGATGGTGGGTTTGAGGTGGGGTGAGGAGTTGGTTGTGAATCACATGTATCTTATGTGATACTGTCTGCAGGTTTCCAACGTGGTCATGGTACACCAGTACACATTGCAATGCATGACTTTTGGGGACCTCTTCTGTTATACATACACTACCTATAGAGAGGCCTGGCTGATGTTTCCTGTGGTACAACTGTCACATCTGATTACCCTAACCCATAGGCCACATGTTTGCAGAGTCCAGGCAATTGCTGACACTTGCTGACATGGGTACTGCACAGCTAGTACTTGCTAGATATTCCTGCAACCCCCTCAAGATTGTGGCATGTTACTAGGCAGCCTGTATGACCAGTTTGCTACATGTGACATCATCTGTCTTGGATGGCCATCTGTTCATCTCCTACATCATTCCTGTCCCATACATCCTTGCCACAGAAATAACTGTCTGCACTGTTTGCCATGGTATATGCAATGGTGAGGTATGGCTACATGTCCAGCTCATGGGTGCTACCTGTTGGGTATGGGGCCCATGCATCATTTAAGATGTGTGCAAGCCACGTCTGTCTCTGTTGCAGGTAAGTATGCACATTTGATGACCAACATCTTGGACAGCAGACCAATACTTGGTGTAACACTGGGGATGTGTACTTGCTGGAAAGTGCATTTCCATGGCAAATGCATGCAGTCAGTACCTCAACAGTTGCTTCCATTATATTTTATCTGGAGTGTGTGCACACATATACTTCCAGTGTTTGTGAAGGTATGTATTCCCCATATTTGCTGCCCTAACCTGTGATTCCATATTACACACTCATTGCTCATGCTGGGACCACATTGCAGGTTTTAAGGGTTGTGGACCACAGTATTATGATATGCCATAGTGTAGATCTGTAACAGTTGCCATTGTAATACTGGTATATACACTGTTGTAGCACTGTATAAGGGTGATGTTTCACACATGTCTCTACTGTAGGCCATTTGTCCCACCATTATGTTCATCTCTGTGAACACATTTTGCAATGACAGGATGTTAGTTATACCAGTCACCACCCTATCCACCAGAAAAGAAGTATTGTAAAGGGGCAGTGTTAAATAAATTTGTTAGAATCAGACTGTAAAAATCATTGAGTATTCAAAAACAATGTCAATCAATAACAAACAATAATGCAGGAGAACTCAGATATCTTATTCTCTAATGTACATTAGGAGGCAAAAAACCATACACAAACTTGTACAGAATTTTGTCTGCTTTATTCACAGAGGACACCATTTTTTATACATGTCATTATCAGTTTTGCCCACCTCACTGGCGTGGTCAGTGACAGGGTCTTTACATCATAGTAACTTATGGAAAAGTGCTGAGGTTGTGTTTTTCAAAAAGTCTTTTTCCCATGAGAATGTTACAGCCTTGCAAGCACCTGGTCAGTCACGATGACCTCCTGAGGATGTAGCCAATTCAAGGCTCTTAGATTAGTTCGAATACAATAGATGTATGTCTTCTTTAATGCCTCTCTTTGTCTTTCTTGTTCACCAGCTGGGCACTATCTCTGATAGTGCGCACAAGGCTATTCTTCTGGTGGAAGCAGGCAGAAGATACACATGCGAACAGATTTATTATTTTCTAACTTTGCAAAATAATCTTTACTTGAAAGACATGAGCCAGGCTGTGCTTGAACGCTGCCAAGGCCAAATTTCTGATTACACTGCAGCTTGTGCTTCAAGCAATAATATGCAGGTTTATTTCTACTATTATTCTAGTAAGACAGAATTAAATGCATTACATAAACTTTGTTCTCTATTATGGATTTAAGTACATTTATTCCTAACTAAAGCACACATTTCTCTATATATTTGACCACACAACTTATATGTGTTTGAATGTTTGAATACACATTTTCCCAAGCAGCATATATTGTAAATATATTTTCTAAGCAGCATACATTGTAAATATATTTTCTAAGCAGCATGTATAGATTTTTCTAACATTCTCCCTCCTGTTAATGCATTTTATTCTATTTGAAACATAAACAGTATCATTTCATTCCTTAGCCTTTTCCTTTCAAGGACTTTCAGCTAAGTTAGTCATTGGTTTTATATTTCAGAAAAGCATCATTTGAAATTAATCTTTCAATTTCAACACTTTGGTAAAAGTTTCAGTAGCAGATATTTTAACAAATTTTTGATTAATTTTTTCATGCAGGGAATTTCACAGTAAACACATGTTCCTATTAGAGTATACCCACACAAATAGCAATTAAATGTTTAATAGGATGGAACCCCACCCCCCCAAACAGATTCTGGAAAAAGTCCGTCAGTGGGTTTGGGCCTGGTTTTAGTCATTGCTGATACTTGCTGAATTACCTCTAAGTGGTCATTGATTTCATGTTGGTTGTCTGGAATGTACGCACAGCATTCTTCTTCGTGTACCACCTCTTGCCGCTAGGGTGAAGTAAAGAGCCATTCGATTTTGTAGCACAACAGTTTTATTGCATTCAGTTCATTAGTCACCAATTCTAGGTGGAAAAGTTGCATTGCTCATGACTTTTTGACAGCTTCCTCAGCTCCCAGATCGATTTGACTGCTCCATAGGCTGGTGGCATTCCTGCCCTGGATATAACACTGTTGCCCAAGTTCATATGAGTCAATTTACTTTTGTCTTTCACTGAATTATGGCCTTTTCAACCAGCTTCGATTTTACCAACTGGATTAGCAGGTTTTTCCACTGGACCTTCAGATTCTCGAGCTGTTTTCCTTCGTTTCAGATCTTACCCAAAGGTAATTCTGCAGTATGTCTTATTGCTGAAACCAGATAACCCAAAACAACTGCGGAGCAATTCTCAGGTAACCATTTATATGCCTTTTTGCCACAAATAAAATCATTACTTTGGTACTGATACGTGTTATCCCTGCATGAAACATTTTTCTATTGTTAATAGACAATTGCTTAGTTAAGACTGGATTGTCACATACTGCATTTAATGTAGTTTTCATTGAACTCAGATATGAATCAAGGTTAGTATTACAAACAGTACCCCACTTTTGACTTTAATGTAACATTTATAAGACATTGTTATATTACCATTACTCCAGCCCACCTGAGGGTATTACTTTGTAGAAACATACAACTCCTTTTTGTGTGAACAGGTAAAAATAAAGCAATTTTGTCCTGTGATCTCACAGTTTCTGTATAAAAAACTTTCCAAAGTCTCATTTTATCCCCAGAGGGACAGAGGACGTTAAAGTCTATTATATGTTGTTGGTATAGCTGTACAAACTCAGCAATTTGAAATGTGCATAGTTTCTGTATACACTTGCTTCATGGCCAGGTACGTGTTAAAATTTGGATGCCAGTCTATAAACAGTTCATCACGTCTTCTCACTTTCACTTGTGTGGTTGAGTGCAGGGAAAAACCACAATAAGAGAAAAATTGTCACACTTATAGTTAACAAATACACAGTTAAAATAATTATGCAATAGTTCTTGGGTTGCTCTGCTTTTTGTTTTCTTTACTCTTGGCCATTTTGCCCTTGTGTATCAGTCACAAAGTTTTTATTTAGCTGAAAGTTTTTTTGTCTGAAAAAGTTAAACTGCAAAACAGATTTATTTATAACAGTTTCTATATATATTTAGCTTGTGAACCGTCAGCCTCCAGCTCTGCAGGCATGAGCGCTTTTTACTGAGGCACATAATATGCCCTTCCAAATACTACTTTAAAGGGGATCAAACCCTTTACATTTGTTACTGTTTTCATGCTCAGCAATGCTAGAGGTAAACAGCAAATCCAATTCTTTTGAGTCTCACTCATTAACTTTCTTAACTTGTTTTTTTAAATCCCATTGTACCTCTCCACCAGTCCTGCTGACTGTGGGTGGTAAGCACAGTGATTCCTTAAGGAAATCCCAAAAATCTCCCAAGCTGTTGAATTGTCTGATTGACAAAATGTGTCCCATTGCCACTATAGATTCTTTCCGGTATGCCAAATCTAGGAATTATTTCCTTTACTAGGGCCTTTGCCACTGTTGCTGCATTCGGATTCCTGGTTGGAAAAGCTTCTACCCATTTTGAAAACATATCTATGATCACTAAACAGTATTTCTTTCCTTCACATTTATTCAACTCTATGAAGTCCATACAAATAGTATGGAATGGATATGGTGGTGTAGGGAAACTCCCTTGCTTGTTTTAAATGCTCCTTGTGCATGGTGCTTGTTACAAGTATGACAAGCTGCACAAAATTTTATTGTATAATTTATGTATCCATATGTTTGGAATATTTTATTTACTAACTGTACCATCCCCCCTGTTGAGACATGGCTCTGCCCATGGCTCAACAAAGCTGCATATCTAAATAAATTAGACGGTAATATTGTTGTTTTTTTTTTTTTCCCTTTGGAAATGTACAGTCCATTCTCAAAAATTGCACCTTGTTTTACCCAGTTTTGTTTTTCTGCTGTTGTAGTAAGCATTTGCATTGTTTTTAACATGTCTAAATCTAAAATCTCAAAGGGCTGTAATTTTTCATTAAAAAAATAAAGTTTCTGAGTCTGAGGCTGCTTGCTTTGCAGCTGCATCAGCTCGTGCATTACCTTTGAAATCTTATCCTGTTGTTTTGTATGAGCTACACATTTACAAATAGCTACTTTGGTAGGCAACTGAATAGATTCTAATAGCTCAAAATAAATTAGCATGATTAATAGGTTTTTCACTGGATGTAATCATCCCTCTATTTTCTTTATTATTGTGCAAACACATGCACTGTAGAAAAGCATACTGATTATCAGTATATATGTTTACTTTTTTGCCTTTTACTAAAATACATGCTCCTGTCAAAATTACCAGTTCTGCTGCTTGAGCATACAAGTTGTGTGGCAAAGTTTGTGCTTCTAAATTTTAGTGTCTGTAACTACTGCATACCCCACCAGATTTTTCCTGTAGGGACCCTTCTGCATGAGCCATCCACGTAATATGTCACCTCAGCATTATCCAAGGGCATATCTGTAAGATCTTGTCTAGGTAAAGCTAACTGTTTATATGAGGTTGACTCAGCAGTATGGTCATACATGAAAGATGTCTAGCAGGAGAAAGGTATGCAACTTTTCTTGTGGCAGAATTATTGCAACTGCATGAGGCATTCTCAATGTGAGAGGGTGGAATAACACCACTGAGGCTGAAGCCTGTACTGCCATTGCTGCTGCAACTACTGCTTGTACACAGTGAGGCAAAGATTGCACCACTGGGTCTAACTGTGATGAATAGTAAGCTATGGGGCATTGCTTATCCCCATGTTGTTGCTTTAATACTGATGTCATGTACCATTGCTTACAATCTATGGTCTAAAAAAAACATTTGTGATAACTTGGAAGTCTTAAAACTAATGAAGAAGCTATTAACTGCTTCAACCTGCAGAAAGCCATTTCTGCTTTTGTTTTCCATTGTAAAATAATTTGGTACCCAGTTCCAACAAAAATTAGTTGTACCTAAGAAAAGACATCATTTCTTTTTTAGTTGTTGGTTTGGGTGCTTGCAAAATTGCTGTTTTTTTTCCTTTTTTCTTTCCCCTTATCTAGTATTTTACCTTTATTGAATATCACATATCCCAGGTATCTAACCTGTGTTTTTTTTCCCAAAGTTGTAACTTACTTTTGTTTACTTTGTGTCCTTGTATTACTAAAAATTTTAACAATGCTACTGTATTCACCCTGCACTGCTGCTGGGTGCTGTTAGCAAGATGTCATTTACATAAAGTAAAATTTGACTACTTTCTGGTGGGGTAGACCCTGCCAGATTGCTAGCCATTTTTTGTGCAAATATTATTGGGCTCTCACAATATCCCTGTGGTAGTCGAGTATATGTATACCTTTTACCCTGAAATGTAAATGCAAACCAATATTGACTATCAGGATGTATAGGTATTGAAAAGAAAGCATTGCTTATATCTACCACAGTAAAATACTTCTGTTGTGGCTTTAAATCATTTAACAAGGTATGTGGGTCTGGCACCGTGGGTGCTTTTAGGTATTACTGCATTATTCACAGCTTATAAATCTTGTACCATCTGCCATTCCCCGTTTGCTTTTTTTTTTAACAGGAAATAGGTGTATCACATGGTGAATCAGGAGATTCTACCAGTACTCCTTTTGAGTAATGCTGCTTATTATAGGCTTAATTTTTACTTTTGCATTCTTTTTCAAAATGTATTGTTTTTTCTGTGGTCTAAAAGCTGACTTTGGGGTAATTGTAACTGGTCCTGCTGCTTGAATAAGCCCTACATTTAACTTGCCTGTTGACCACAGAGTTGTTGGAATTTTACACAAGGCCTTTTCTTTTTCTTTTAATAATTGCTAATCAGCTGTCCTTACTAGATTGCAAGTGTACAGCTGTATGTGTCTGTGTCAACCAATTCAGTTTTGTTTTTATATTCCTTGTCCTGACATTTTTAAATCAGTCTGTTTTTCCATTTTGTTACCCTTTTTTTTCTAAGTCTGCCCATTTAACACTTTTGTTTTTTGTCAAGCTGACATATGGCAGTCTATTGGACTTATACAATCTCATGAACTCCTGAGGTAATGAACAGCTTACTACACTGTTTCCCTCAGTATCCCAGCATAAAGTTTGTAATATTAATTTGTCAGCAGGATTTTTACTTATATTCCTTATTAGGTCCTGGTGTGCTACAGTAGTATGGAGTACAATGTAACAAGTGCTGCTGATCTGTGTCAAGGGAGGGTACCTTACTGATGGCTACGTTTATCAGTTCTTTGGTTACTGCCCCTGGACCAATCATAACTAGGTCCTGGCTGTACCAATAATAGGCTTCACCCTCTGATCACACCACAAGAGCATCCATTTGTCTTTGTGCTTCCATACCCTGCATGGTAGGAACTACTGCTATGCCAAATATCTGCACAAGATCTTTTCCCAGTAAGTTTACTGGATATTTTGCAGAAACTACAATTTTACTTTTCTGAGTCATACCTGAAACAGGGTCAGGGTCAGTTATTGCTATATTATGGGAAAGTGGTTTCCTGTATAGCTGTCCATTTGCTGCTTTTACTAATATATAATCAGGTGATTTAGAATGTTTTGGTAACTTGGAGGGTGCATCAAAGTCCGTGGACTCCTGAGTCACACAGGAATTTGACCTTTCTTCCCTCCACCAGAAGTGTTACTTCTGGTTTTGTATTTGCTAGGTAGAGCTCCAGGCTCAACAATGCTAAATCTAAAATTTTATTTTCATTTTATTCTCTACATCTGTTTGTACTTCCTCTATTCCTCTACTACATTCACACTTTCTTTTGTTTATTAACCTTTCCTGATGATTTTTGGTTATTATCACTATCATATAGTCAGTCCACATCTCCTTTTCTTCTGTCATTGCTTTCTTATTTTGTTTATAGTCCCTAGCTAGATGCCCTTTACCTGACTGTAATACAAATACTTCAGCTCCGTCTTCAGCAGTGAAGACTTGTGCCCTTTTTTTTCTTTTTACTATTAAAGTGTCTTTCAGTACCTAGCATACTCAAGTAAGGCTTGCAGCCTGCTTGTTCAGTGATTTATCATATGCCTTGTAATAAAACTACTAACAGAGGCAATGCAACCTTTTTAAAATGTATTTTTAATTGTTGTTTTAAGCATTTTAATGATCTAGCATAATATCCATCTACTGTCTCATTTCCCTGTTGTATGCATTAATTAATGCAAGTCCAGTCTGCTCTAAGTTTTCATTTTTCAGAGATTCTGTCTGTTAGACCTTTCACTCTGTTGTCTAAAAATGTTTCAGAATTTTTAAGCTTCTGTTTTTTTCTTTTACAATTTGCTTCCTCAATCCACCTATGTGCTTGAGGTATGCCTAGTTGGTGCTGTTTTTTCTTTGCCTGACTGGCCTGCATCAGATTAAAGCTTGTTTAAGGAGTTTAACTAGTGAGAGTTTATCTAGTTTACTATCAAATTTATAGTTGTTAACACATTTTGCAAAATATCTCACATTATCTGCTTACTGCAATTGCATATGCTTTACATTATCCGTTAGGCGGATCTCGTGATCTCTTAGTGCACTGATTTCCCATGTCTTAAAAGACTGTTACGTAACCCTTCTCTTGTACCACGTGGTATCTTATTTCCCCATATCCACAGTAGTGTCTAGAATGACTGTTTACTTTGCTTTGTTATTCCCTGATCTATGACTCAAGATACAATACTTGACTCTCTCTCCCTGCTATCACAAACCTTAGCAATAGCACAGTGTAACCTGGTCCCTGATCTAAAACAAAGACAAAGAGGGAAATTCTTCTTACCTGAGCCTCCTGCTCTTACTGTTTTTCCTTGGGGCCCAGTCTTCCGCTTTTCAGCCACAGATCAGAAAGTGGACAGCCTCTTTACACACAACAATTCAGTCGGAGGTCTTTTCACTTTAAGAAGAACCATTCTTTTCGGCAGCTTCTCCTGCAGATTTATTAGCACTCATGCACTCTGTGACCTGCAGCTTACCAAGGGAATTCCGGCACGATTAGGACCAAAATGTTAAATAAATTTGTTAGAATCAGACTGTAAAAATCATTGAGTATTCAAAACAATGTCAATCAATAACAAACAATAATGCAGGAGAACTCAGATATCTTATTCTCTAATGTACATTAGGAGGCAAAAAACCATACACAAACTTGTACAGAATTTTGTCTGCTTTATTCACAGAGGACACCATTTTTTATACATGTCATTATCAGTTTTGCCCACCTCACTGGCGTGGTCAGTGACAGGGTCTTTACATCATAGTAACTTATGGAAAAGTGCTGAGGTTGTGTTTTCAAAAGTCTTTTCCCATGAGAATGTTACAGCCTTGCAAGCACCTGGTCA